>NW_026111128.1:82500-382500 GCF_024679095.1 Eriocheir sinensis | reverse complement strand
AAAAAAAAAAAATAATATATAAATATAAAATTTTTTTATATAAATACAAAAAAAATACACATAGAATAATTAAATTTGTATTAAAATATATACAAAATGCACGTACAATAAGGTAAATTTATATTGAAAAATATGCAAAATGCACATAAAACAATGTATATATGTTTCAAAATATATACGAATACACATA
Organism: Eriocheir sinensis; assembly: GCF_024679095.1. Lineage (NCBI taxonomy): Eukaryota > Metazoa > Arthropoda > Malacostraca > Decapoda > Varunidae > Eriocheir > Eriocheir sinensis. The sequence continues at coordinate 382,310 of NW_026111128.1, read as the reverse complement.
AAATAACATATATTTCTATAGAAATATATATACAAAATACACATGAAATGACGTAAATACGTATAAAAATATATATACACAATACACATTAAATAATGTGAAATAGCGTTAAAATAAATAAACAAAATATCAATTAAAAATGTGTATTTGTATGAAAATAGATATACAAAATACACATAAAATATTTTAAATTTATATAAAACTCTTTTTATTAAAATATATATACCAAAATAATAAAATATTTAAATTTGTCTTACAATAAATATACAAAATGCACATACAATAAGGTAGATTTATATTGAAATAGATATGCTAAATACATATAAAACAATGTAAATTTGCTTCAATATATATATACCAATACACATAAAATAACGTATATTACTATAAAAATATATATACAAAATACATTAAATGAAGTAAATACGTATAAGAAAATGTATACAAAGTACACATAAAATAATTAAATTTGTGTTAAAATAAATATACAAAATACACATACTGTGTATTTTGTATATCTTTTTTCATACAAATACACATTCTTTTCATGATATTTTGTTTATTTATTTTGACACGAATTAACATTATTTAATGTGTATTTTGTATATATATTTTTATTTACATTACATGTATTTTGTAAGTATATATTTCTATAGAAATCTGCGTTATTTTATGTTTATTCGTATATATATTTTGAAACAAATTATTATTTATTATTATTTGTATATTTTTTTTTTCAATTACAAATTTACCTTATTGTATGTGCATTTTGTATATTAATTTTAATACAAATTTGATTAATCTATGTGTATTTTGAATATGTATTTTATAAAAATATGCTTTATTTTATGGGTATTTTGCATCTTTATTTTCATACAAATTTACATTATTTTATTGATATTCTGAGTATTTATTTTGATATGATTTTACATTATTCTATATGTATTTTGTATATATATTTTACATAAAATGTATTTGTTTTCATTTCATACAAATCTACATTATTTTATGTGTTTTTTGTACATGTATTTAAATACAAATTTAACTAGTTATATGTGTATTTTGTATATCTATTTTGTATGTATATTTTCATAGAAATTTACTCTATTTTATGAGTATTCGTATATATATTTTGATACAAATTTACATTATTGATGTGTATTTTGCATATCTATTTCAATACAAATTTACTTTATTTTACGTGCATTTTGTATATTTATTTTAATACAAATTTAACTATTTTATATGTATTTTTTTATATACATTTTTATGCAAATATGCGTTATTATATGGATATTTTGCATTTTTATTTTCATACAAATTTACATTATTTTATTGATATTCTCTTTATTTATTTTGATACGATTTAACATTATTCTATGTGTATTTTGTATATCTTTTTTTATACATATTTACATTATTCAATGTTCATTTTCTATATATATTTTATCCAAATTTACATTATTTTTTGTGTATTTGTTTATATATTTTCATACAAATTTACATTATTTTATGTGTTTTTTGTATATATATTTTTCTACGTATTTAAATTATTTTATGTGTATTTTGTATATACATTTTCATAAAAAAATTACAAATTTTATACAAATTCATGTTATTTAATGTGTATTTGTTTATATATTTTCATACAAATTTATATTATTTTATGTGTATTTTTTCATATATTTCATTACAAATTTACCTTATTTTATGTTTATTATGTATATTTATTTCATTCAATTTTAAATTATTTTATGTGTATATTTGTATTTGTATTTAGGTTATTTTATGTGTATTTTGTATATATATTTTCATCCAAAATTACATTATTTTATTGATATCTTCTTAATTTAATTCGATACGAATTTAGATTATTTCATAGGTATTTTGTATACATATTTTTATACTCATTTACATTATCTAAAGTGTGTTTTGAATATATATTTTTATGCAAATTTATTTTATGTTCATTTTTGTACATATATTTTTATAGAAATTTGCGTTATTTTACGTATATAGTTTTATATAAATTTAAGTTATTTTATGTGCATTTTGTATATTTATATTTATACAAACACACATTCTTTTATTGGTATATTGTTTATTTACATTTGTACAATTTACATTATTTTATGTATTTTTGTATATTTTTTTTATACGTATTTACTTAATATTATGTATTTTGTATATGTATTTTTGGAGAAATCTACGTTATTTTATGTGTATTCGTATATATATTTTGAAACAAATTTATATTATTTTATATGTATTTTGCATATCTATTTCAATACAAATTTACCTTATTGTATGTGCATTTTGTATATTTATTTTAATACAAATTCAAATATTTTATGTGTATTTTGGTATCAATATTTAAAAATAAAAAATTTTATAGGTATTTTGCATCTTAATTTTCATACAAATTTACATTATTTTATTAATATTCTGTGTATATATTTTGATACGATTTTACATTATTCTATTTGTGTTTTGTATATATTTTTTTATACATATTTACATTATTTATTGTGTATTTTGATTATATATTTCATACAAATTTACGTTATTATATGTGTATTTGTTTATATATTTTCTTTCAAATTTACATTATCTTATATGTATTTTGTATATGTATTTCAATACAAATTAACCTAATTTTATGTGTATTTTGTATATTTCTTTTCATACAAATTTAAATTATTTTTCTGTATTTTTGTATATAGTTTTATACAAATTTAGGTTATTTTATGTACGGATTTACATTATTTAATGTGTGTTTTGTATATATATTTTTATCCAAAGTTACTTTATTTTACGTTCATTTTTGGACATATATTTTTATGGAAATTGGCGTAATTTTATATGTATTTGTATATGTTTTCTCATACAAATTTACATTATTTTATTGCTATTTTGTTTATTTAGTTTGATACGAATAACATGATTATATGTGTATTTTGTACATATTTTTTATACGTAATTACATTACTTAATGTGTATTTTGTTTATATATTTTTAAACAAATTTACGTTATTATATGTATTTTTATAAATATTTTGATACAAATTTACATTATTTTATGTATTTTCTATATACATTTCAATTCAAATTTAGCTTATTTTATCTGTATTTTTGTATATAGTTTTATAAAAATTTACGTTATTTTATGTGTATTTTGTATATTTATATATATACAAATACACATTCTTTTATTGGTATTTTGTTTATTTATTTTGATACGAATTTACATTATTTTATGTGTATTTTGTATACATTTTCTTATACGTATTTACTTCATTTTATGTGTATTTTGTATATATATTTTTATACAAATCTACGTTATTTTATGTGTATTCGTATATATATTTTGAAACAAATTTACATTGTTTTATATGTATTTTGCATATCTATTTCAATACAGATTTACCTTATTGTATGTGTATTTTGTATATTTATTTTAATACAAATTAATTTTTTCATGTGTATTTTGGTATATATATTTTTATAAAAAATGCGTTATTTAATGGGTATTTTGCATCTTTATTTTCATACAAATTTACATATTTTTATTAATATTCAGTGTATTTATTTTGATACGATTTTACATTATTCTATTTGTGTTTTGTATATATTTTTTTATACATATTTACATTATTTAATGTGTATTTTGTATATTTTAAAACAAATTTACGTTATTTTATGCGCATCTGTTAAAATATTTTGATACAAATTTACATTATTTTATGTATTTTGTATATATATTTTAATACAAATTTAGTTTATTTTATGTATATTTTGTATATCTATTTTCATTCGTATCAAAATAAATAAACAAAATAGCAATAAAATAATGTAAATTTGTATGAGATAACATATACAAATACACATAAAATAACGCAAATTTCTAAAAAAATATATGTACAAAAATGCACATAAAATAAAGTAAATTTGCATAAAAATATATATACAAAACACACATTAAATAATGTAAATGCGTACATAAAATAAACTAAATTTGTATAAAACTATATACAAAAATACACAAAAAATTTTAAAATTTGTATGAAAAGAAATATACAAAATACACGTAAAATTAGGTAAATTTGTATTGAAATACATATACAAAATACACATAAAATAATGTAAATTTGAATGAAAATATATAAACAAATACACTTAAAATAACGTAAATTTGTATAAAATATATATGCAAGATACACATTAAATAATGTAAATGAGTATAAAAAATATATACAAAAAAGAAATAGAATAATGTAAAATCCTATCAATATAAATACACAGAATATCAATAAAATAATGTAAATTTGTATGAAAAGAAAGATGCAAAATTTCCATAAAATAGAGCATTTTTTTTTAAATATATATACCAAAATACACATAAAATATTTAAATTTGTATTGAAATAAATATACAAAATGCATATACAGTAAGGTAAATATGTATTGAAAGAGATATTCAAAAATACATATAAAACAAAGTTAATTTGTTTCAAAATATATATACGAATACACATAAAATAACGTAGATTTCTATAGAAATATATATACAAAATACACATGAAATTATTTAAATACGTATAAAAATATATACAAAATACATATCTAGGTAGACTCGTGTCAAAATAAATAAACAAAATATCATGAAAAGAATGTGTATTTGCATGAAAATAAATAATAGATAATAAATTTGTATGAAATATATATGCAAGATACACTTTAAATAATGTAAATATGTAAAAAAAAAAATATATATACAAAAAAAAATAGAATAATGTGAAATCGTAACAAAATAAATACACCGAATATTAATAAAATAATGTAAATTTGTATGAAAATAAAGATGCAAAATTCCCATCAAATAGCGCATTTCTTATAAAAATATATATACCAAAATACACATAAAATATTTAAATTTGTATTGAAATAAATATACAAAATGCACATACAATAAGGTAAACTTGTATTGAAAGATATATGCAAAAATACATATAAAACAATGTAAATTTGTTTCAAAACATATATACGAATACACATAAAATTAAGTAAATACGTATAAATATAGATATACAAAATACACATAGAATAATGTAAAATTGTTTAAAAAAAACAGAATATAAATAAAATAATGTAAATTTGTATGAGAATAAAAATGCAAAATACCCATAAAATAAAGCATAATTTTATAAAAATACATATACAAAAATACACATAGCATAATTAAATTTGTATTAAAATTAATATACAAAATGCATATACAATAAGGTAAATTTGTATTGAAAAAATATGCAAAATACACATAAAACAGTGTAAATTAATTTCAAAATCTATATACGAATACTCATAAATCAACGTAGATTTCTATAGAAATATATATACAAAATACACATCAAATGATGTAAACACGTATAAAATATATATATATATATATATATATATATATATATATATATATATATATATATATATATATATATATATATATATATATATATATATATATATATATATATATATATATATATATATATATATATAAAATATACATTAAATAATGTAAATTCGCGTCAAAATAAATAAACAAAATATCAATAAAAGAATGTGTATTTGTATGAAAATAGATTTACAATATACACGTTATTTTATGTGTATTCGTATATATATTTTGAAACAAATTTACACTGTTTTATTTGTATTTTGCGGTTTTTTTTTTCAATACAAATCTACCTTTTTGTATGTGTGCATTATGTATATTAATTTTAATACAAATTTAATTATTCTTTGAGTATTTTTGGGTATGTATTTAAAAAAAATGCTTTAACTTATGGGTATTTTGCATCTTTATTTTCATATAAATTTAAATTATTTTATTGATATTCTGTGTACTTATTTTGATACGATGTTACATTATTCTATGTATAACAATAATAAATATATAGAAAATACACAAAATAATTTAAATTTGTTTGAAAATAGATATGCAAAATATGTGTATTTTGTATATATATTTCAATTCAAATTTAGTTTATTTTGTGTATTATTTGTATATATTTTCATAAATTTAATTACTTCTGTGTATTTTTGTATATAGTTTTATATAAATTTACGTTATTTTATGTGTATTTTGTATATTTATATTTATACAAATACACATTCTTTTATTGGTATTTTGTTTATTTTTTTATACGAATTTACATTATTTTATGTGTATTTTGTATACATTTTTTATACGTATTTACTTCATTTTATGTGTATTTTGTATATATATTTTTATAGAAATCTACGTTATTTTATGTGTATTCGTATATATATTTTGAAACAAATTTACATTGTTTTATATGTATTTTGCATATCTATTTCAATACAGATTTACCTTATTGTATGTGTTTTTTGTATATTTATTTTAATACAAATTTAATTTTTTGATGTGTATTTTGGTATATATATTTTTATAAATAAAAAAAATGCGTTATTTTATGGGTATTTTGCTTCTTTATTTTCATACAAATTTACATTATTTTATTAATATTCTGTGTATTTATTTTGATACGATTTTACATTATTCTATTTGTGTTTTGTACATATTTTTTTATACAAATTTACGTTTTTTTATAAATTATTGATACCAAAATACACATAAAATATTTCAATTTGTATTAAAATAAATATACAAAATGCACATACAATAAGGTAAATTTGTATTGAAATAGATATGCAAAATACATATAAAATAATGTAAATTTGTTTCAAAATATATATACGAATACACATAAAATAACGTAGATTTTTATGAAAATACATATACTAAATACATATAAAATAAAGTAAATACGTATAAAAAAATGTATACAAAATACACATAAAATAATGTAAATTCGTATAAATGTAAATAAACAATATACCAATAAAAGAATGTGTATTTGTATAAATATAAATATACAAAATGCACATAAAATAACGTAAATTTATATAAAACTATATTCATAAAATAACGCAAATTTCTATAAAAATATATGTACAAAAATGAGCATAAAATAAATTTGCATAAAAATATATATACAAAACACACATTAGATAATGTAAATGAGTATAAAAATATGTATAGAAAATACCTATGAAATAATCTAAATTCGTATCGAATTAAATTAAGAAAATACCAATAAAATAATGAAATTTTGGATGAAAATATATTTACAAAATAAACATAAAATAACCTAAATACAAATAGAAATATACACATAAAATATTGTATTTTGTATAAACATTTCAATTCAAATTTAGCTTATTTTATCTGTATTTTGTTTATCTATTTTCATACGAATTTAATTACTTCTGTGTATTTTTGTATAGTTTTATACAAATTTACGTTATTTTATGTGTATTTTGTATATTTATATTTATACAAATACACATTCTTTTATTGGTATTTTGTTTATTTATTTTGATACGAATTTACATTATTTTATGTGTATTTTGTATACATTTTCTTATACGTATTTACTTCATTTTATGTGTATTTTGTATATATATTTTTATACAAATCAACGTTATTTTATGTGTATTCGTATATATATTTTGAAACAAATTTACATTGTTTTATATGTATTTTGCATATCTATTTCAATACAGATTTACCTTATTGTATGTGTATTTTGTATATTTATTTTAATACAAATTAATTTTTTCATGTGTATTTTCGTATATACATTTTTATAAAAAATGCGTTATTTAATGGGTATTTTGCATCTTTATTTTCATACAAATTTACATTGTTTTATTAATATTCTGTGTATTTATTTTAATACGATTTTACATTATTCTATTTGTGTTTTGTAAATATTTTTTTATACATATTTACATTATTTAATGTGTATTTTGTATATTTTAAAACAAATTTACGTTATTTTATGCGCATCTGTTAAAATATTTTGATACAAATTTACATTATTTTATGTATTTTGTATATATATTTCAATACAATTTTAGTTTATTTTATGTATATTTTGTATATCTATTTTCATTCGTATCAAAATAAATAAACAAAATAGCAATCAAATAATGTAAATTTGTATGAGAAAACATATACAAATACACATAAATTAACGCAAATTTCTAAAAAAATATATGTACAAAAATGCTCATAAAATAAAGTAAATTTGCATAAAAATATATATATATAAAACACACATTAAATAAAGTAAATGCGTACATAAAATAACCTAAATTTGTATAAAACTATATACAAAAGTACACAAAAATATTTAAATTTTGTATGAAAAGAAATATACAAAATACACATAAAATTAGGTAAATTTGTATTGAAATACATATACAAAATACACATAGAATAATGTAAATTTGAATGAAAATATATAAACAAATACACTTAAAATAACGTAAATTTGTATGAAATATATATGCAAGATACACATTAAACAATGTAAATGTGTATAAAAATATTTACAAAAAGAAATAGAATAATGTAAAATCCTATCAATATAAATACACAGAATATCAATAAAATAATGTAAATTTTATGAAAAGAAAGATGCTAAATTCCCATAAAATAGCGCAATTTTTAATAAAATATATTTACCAAAATACACATAAAATATTTAAATTTGTATTGAAATAAATATACAAAATGCATATACAGTAAGGTAAATATGTATTGAAAGAGATATTCAAAAATAAATATAAAACAAAGTAAATTTGTTTCAAAATATATATACGAATACACATAAAATAACGTAGATTTCTATAGAAATATATATTCAAAATACACATGAAATTATGTAAATACGTATAAAAATATATATACAAAATACATATCTAATTAAATTCGTGTCAAAATAAATAAACAAAATATCATGAAAAGAATGTGTTTGTATGAAAATAAATAATAGATAATAAATTTGAATGAAATATATATGCAAGATACACATTAAATAATGTCAATATGTATAAAAAATATATATACAAAAAACAAATAGAATAATGCGAAATCGTATCAAAATAAATACACCGAATATTATTAAAATAATAAATTTGTATGAAAATAAAGATGCAAAATTCCCATCAAATAGCGCATTTCTTATAAAAATATATATACCAAAATACACATAAAATATTTAAATTTGTATTGAAGTAAATATACAAAATGCACATACAATAAGGTAAACTTGTATTGAAAGAGATATGCAAAAATACATATAAAACAATGTAAATTTGTTTCAAAATATATACGAATACACATAAAATAACGTAGATTTCTATAAAAATATATATACAAAATACACATAAATTAAGTAAATACGTATAAAAATAGATATACAAAATACAAATAGAATAATGCAAAAATGTTTAAAAAAAAAAAAACAGAATATAAATAAAATAATGTAAATTTCTATGAATATAAAAATGCTAAATGCCCATAAAATAAAGCATATTTTTATAAAAATACATATACAAAAATACATATAGCATAATTAAATTTGTATTAAAATTAATATACAAAATGCATATACAATAAGGTAAATTTGTATTGAAAAAAATATGCAAAATACACATAAAACAGTGTAAATTTATTTCAAAATCTATATACGAATACTAATAAATCAACGTAGATTTCTATAGAAATATATATGCAAAATACACATCAAATGATATAAACACGTATAAAAATATATATATAAAATACACATTAAATAATGTAAATTCGCGTCAAAATAAATAAACAAAATATCAATAAAAGAATGTGTATTTGTATGAAAATAGATATACAATATACACATAAAATCACCTAAATTTGTATAAAACTATATACAAAAATACACAAAGATAATTTTAATTTGTATGAAAATAAATATACAAAATACACATAAAATTAGGTAAATTAATATTGAAATACATTTACAAAATACACATAAAATAAAGTAAATTTGAATGAAAATATATAAACAAATACACTTAAAATAACGTAAATTTGTATAAAATATATATAAAAAATACACATTAAATAATGTAAATATGTATAAAAAAAATATATACAAAACACAAATAGAATAATATAAAATCGTATCAAAATAAATACACAGAATATTAATAAAATAATGTAAATTTGTATGAAAATTGAGATGCAAAATACCCATTAAATAACGCATTTTTTATAAAAATATTTATACCAAGACACACATAAAATATTTGAATTTGTATTAAAATAAATATACAAACTGCACATACAATAAGGTAAATTTGTATTGAAATAGATATGCAAAATACATATAAAACCATGTAGATTTTTTTCAAAATATATATACGAATACACATAAAATAACGTAGATTTCTTTGAAAATAAATATACAAAATACACATAAAATGAAGTAAATACGTATAAAAAAAGGTATACAAAATACACATAAAATAATGTAAACTCGTATCAAAATAAAGAAACAAAATACTAATAAAAGAATGTGTATTGTATAAATATAAATATACAAAATAGAAATAAAATAACGTAAATTTATATAAAACTATATGCAAAAATACACAATTAAATTAATTATTTTATGTGTATTCGTATATATATTTTGAAACAAATTTACAATTTTTTATATGTATTTTTGCATATCTCTTTCAACAGAAGTCTACCTTATTGTATGTGCATTTTGTATATTTATTTCAATACAAATTTAAATATTTTATGTGTATTTTGGTATATATATTTTTATAAGAAATGCGCTATTTGATGGGAATTTTGCATCTTTATTTTCATACAAATTTACATTATTAATATTCGGTGTATTTATTTTGATACGATTTTACATTATTCTATTTGCTTTTTGTATATATATTTTTTATACATATTTACATTATTTAATGTGTATCTTGCATATTTATTATCTATTATTTATTTTCATACAAATACACATTCTTTTCATGATATTTTGTTTATTTATTTTGTCACGAATTTACATTACTTAATATGTATTTTATATATATATTTTTATATGTATTTACATATATATATATATATATATATATATATATATATATATATATATATATATATATATATATATATATATATATATATATATATATATATATATATATATATATATATATACATTTCAATTCAAATTTAGCTTATTTTATCTGCATTTTGTATATCTATTTTCATACGAATTTAATTACTGTATTTTTGTATATAGTTTTATATAAATTTACGTTATTTTATGTGTATTTTGTATATTTATATTTATACAAATACACATTCTTTTATTGGTATTTTGTTTATTTATTTTGATACGAATTTACATTATTTTATGTGTATTTTGTATACATTTTTTTATACGTATTTACTTCATTTTATGTGTATTTTATATATATATATTTTTATAGAAATCTACGTTATTTTATGTGTATTCGTATATATATTTTGAAACAAATTTACATTGTTTTATTTGTATTTTGCATATCTCTTTCAATACAAATTTACCTTATTGTATGTGTTTTTTGTATATTTATTTTAATACAAATTTAATTTTTTGATGTGGGTTTTGGTATATATATTTTTATAAATAAAAAAAATGCGTTATTTTATGGGTATTTTGCTTCTTTATTTTCATACAAATTTACATTATTTTATTAATATTCTGTGTATTTATTTTGATACGATTTTACATTATTCTATTTGTGTTTTGTACATATTTTTTTTATACAAATTTACGTTATTTTAAGTGTATTTGTTTATGTATTTTCATTCAAATTTACATTATTTTATGTGTATTTTGTGTATGTATTTCAATACAAATTTACTTAATTTACCTGTATTTTGTATATTTATTTCCATACAAATTTAAAATATTTTTGTGTATTTTTGTATATAGTTTGATACAAATTTAGGTTATTTTATGTGTATTTTTTATATCTATTTTCATACAAATACACATTCTTTTATTTATATTTTGTTTATTTATTTTGACGCGAATTTACATAATTTATTGTGTATTTTGTATATATATTTTTATACGAATTTACATCATTTCATGTGTATTTTGTATAGTTTTAAACAAATTTATATTATTTAATGTGTATTTTGTATATATATATTTATACATATACACATTCTTTTATTGGTATTTTGTTTATTTATTTTGATACTAATTTACATTATTTTATGTGTATTTTGTATACATTTTTTATACGTTTTTATTTAATTTTAAGTGTATTTTGTATATATATTTTTATAGAAAGCTATCTTATTTCATGTGTATTCGTATATATATTTTGAAACAAATTTACATTGTTTATATGTATTTTGCATATCTATTTTTGTGTATTCTGAATTTATTTTTGTTATACATAGAATAACGTAAAATCGTATCAAAATAGGTACACAGAATATCAATAAAATAATTTAAATTTGTATGAAAATAAAGATGCAAAATACCCATAAGATAAAGCATATTTTTTTTTTTTAAATACATATACAAAAATACACATAGAATAATTAAATTTGTATTAAAATTAATATACAAAATGCACACATACAATAAGGTAAATTTGTATTGAAAAAAAAACGCAAAATACAAATAAAACTGTTAATTTCTTTCAAAATATATATACGAATACACATAAAATAACGTAGATTTCTATAGAAATATATATACAAAACACACATGAAATTATGTAAATACGTATAAAAATATATATATAAAATACATATTAAGTAATGTATATTCGTGACAAAATAAATAAACAAAATATCATGAAAAGAATGTGTATTTGTATGAAAATAAATAATAGATAATAAATTTGTATGTAATATATATGCAAGATACACATTAAATAATGTAAATATGTATAAAAAAAATATATACAAAAAACAAATAGAATAATGTAAAATCGTATCAAAATAAATACACCGAATATTAATAATGTAAATTTGTATGAAAATAAAGATGCAAAATTCCCATCAAATAGCGCATTTCTTATAAAAATATATATTCCAAAATACACATAAAATATTTAAATCTGTATTGAAATAAATATACAAAATGCACATACAATAAAGTAAACTTCTGTTGAAAGAGATATGCAAAAATACATATAAAAAATTGTAAATTTGTTTCAAAATATATATACGAATACAAATAAAATAACTTAGATTTCTATAAAAATATATATACAAAATACACATAAAATAAGGTAAATACGTATAAAAAAAATGTAAACAAAATACACATAAAATAACATAAATTCGAAACAAAATAAATAAACAAAATACCAATAAAAGAATGTGTATTTGTTCTGTGTATTTTTGTATATAGTTTTATACAAATTTACGATATTTTATGTGTATTTTGTATATTTATATTTATACAAATACACATTATTTTACTGGTATTTTGTTTATTTATTTTGATACGATTTTTATGTGTATTTTGTATTCATTTTTAATACGTATTTTCTTCATTTTATGTGTATTTTGTATATATTTTTATAGAAATCAACGTTATTTTATGTGTATTCGTATATATATTTTGAAACAAATTTACATTGTTTTATATGTATTTTGCATATCTATTTCAATACAAATTTACCTTACAGTATATGCATTTTTTATATTTATTTTAATAAAATTTAAATATTTTATGTGTATTTTGGTATATATATTTTTATAAAAAATGCGTTATTTTATTGCTATTTTGCATCTTTATTTTCATACAAATTTACATTATTTAATTAATATTCTGTGTATTTAATTTGATACGATTTTACATTATTCTATTTGTGTTTTGTATATATTTTTTTATTCATATTTACATTATTTAATTAGTATTTTGTATATATATTTGATACAAATTTACGTTATTTTAAGTGTATATGTTTATATATTTTCATTCAAATTTCCTTTATTTTATGTGTATTTTGTATATGTATTTCAATACAAATTTACCTAATTTTATGTGTATTTTGTATATATATTTTCATACAAATTTAAATTATTTTTGTGTATTTTTGTATATAGTTTTATACAAATTTAGGTTATTTTATGAGTATTTTGTATATCTATTTTCATACAAATACACATTCTTTTATTGATATTTTATTTATTTATTTCGACGAGAATTTAAATGATTTAATGTGTATTTTGTATATATATATTTTTATACGTATTTACATCATTTCATGTGTATTTTGTTTATATATTTCTATAGAAATCTACGTTATTTTATGTGTATTCGTATATAGATTTTTAAACAAATTTACGCTTTAATGTGCATTTTGTGTATTTTTTCAATACAAATTTACCTTATTGTACGTGCATTTTGTATATTAATTTTAATACAAATTTAATTATTCTATGTGTATTTTTGTATATGTATTTTTTAAAAAATATGCTTTATTTTATGGGTATTTTGCATCTTTATTTTCATACAAAATTACATTATTTTATTGATATTCTGTGTATTTATTTTGATACGATTTTACATTATTCTATGTGTATTTTGTATATATTTTTCATTTAATTTAGCTTATTGTATGTGTATTTTGTATATCTATTTATTTTAATACAAAATCAAATATTTTATGTTTTTTCGTATATATATTTTTATAAAAAAATCGTTATTTTATGGGTATTTTGCATCTTAATTTTCATACAAATTTACATTATTTTATTAATATTTTCTGTATTTATTTTGATACGATTTTATATTATTTTATTTGTGTTTAGTATATATTTTTTTATACATATTTACATTATTTAAGGTGTTTTTTGTATATATATTTGATACAAATTTACGTTATTTTAAGTCTATATGTTTATATATTTTCATTCAATTTTACATTATTTTATGTGCATTTTGTATATGTATTTCAATACAAATTTACCTAATTTTATATGTTTTTTGTATATTTATTTTCATACAAGTTTAAATTATTTTTGTGTATTTTTGTTTATAGTTTTATACAAATTTAGGTTATTTTATGAGTATGTATATCTATTTTCATACAAATACACATTCTTTTCATGATATTTTGTTTATTTATTTTGACACGAATTAACATTATTTAATGTGTATTTTGTATATATATTTTTATACGTATTTACATTATTTCAAGTGTATTTTGTATATATATTTCTATAGAAATCTGCGTTATTTTATGTGTATTCGTATATATATTTTGAAACAAATTTACATAGTTTTATGTGTATTTTGCATATTTTTTCAATACAAATTTACCTTATTGTATGTGCATTTTGTATATTAATTTTAATACAAATTTGATTAATCTATGTGTATTTTTGTATATGTATTTTTATAAAAATATGCTTTATTTTATGGGTATTTTGCATCTTTATTTTCATACAAATTTACATTATTTTATTGATATTCTGTGTATTTATTTTAATATGATTTTACATTATTCTATGTGTATTTTGTATATATATTTTATATAAAATGTATTTGTTTTCATTTCATACAAATCTACATTATTTTATGTATTTTTTGTACATGTATACACATAAAATATTTAAATTTGTATTGAAATAAATATACAAAATGCACATACAATAAGGTAAACTTCTATTGAAAGAGATATGCAAAAATACATATAAAACAATGTAAATTTGTTTCAAAATATATATACGAGTACACATAAAATAACGTTGATTTCTATAAAAATATATATACAAAATACACATAAAATTAAGTAAATACGTATCAATAAATGTAAACAAAATACACATAAAATAATGTAAACTCGAAACAAAATAAATAAACAAAATACCAATAAAAGAATGTGTATTTGTATAAATATAAATGTACAAAATACACATACAAAATAAACATAAAATAAGGTAAATTTGTAATGAAATATATGTACAAAATACACATAAAATAATGTAAATTTATATGAAAATATAAATTTACATATACACATAAAATAAAATGAATTTGTATAAAATTATATATTCAAAATAAATATTAAATAATGTAAATGCGTATAAAAATATATATACAAAGTACATATAAAATAATGTAAATTCGTATCAATATAAATCAACAAAATACCAATAAAATAATATATATTTGAATGAAAATAGATTTACAAAATACACATAACATAACTAAAATTTGTATTGAAATATATACAAAAATACATAAAAATAATTTGAGTTTGTATGAAAATAGATATTCAAAATACATATAAAACTAGGTAAATTTTTTTTAAATATATATACAAAATACCCATAAAATATTGTAAATTTGTGTCAAAATATATAAACAAATACACATAAAATAACTTAAAATAACGTAAATATGTATCAAATATATATACAAAAAACATATTAAATAATGTAAATATGTAAAAAAAATATATATACAAAACATAAATAAAATAATGTAAAATCGTATCAAAATAAATACAGAAAATATTAATAAAATAATGTAAATTTGTATGAAAATTAAGATGCAAAATACCCATAAAATAACGCATTTTTTATAAAAATATATATACGAAAAAACATAAAATATTTGATTTTGTATTAAAATAAATAGATATACATTCTTTTATTGGTATTTTGTTTATTTATTTTGTTTCGAATTTACATTATTTTTTGTGTATTTTGTTTACATTTTTTTATACGTATTTACTTAATTTTATGTGTATTTTGTATATATATATATATATATATATATATATATATATATATATATATATATATATATATATATATATATATATATATATATATATATATATATATATATATATATATATATATATTTTTATACAAATCTACGTTATTTTATG
The DNA here is from genome assembly GCF_024679095.1 of Eriocheir sinensis. Classification (NCBI taxonomy): domain Eukaryota; kingdom Metazoa; phylum Arthropoda; class Malacostraca; order Decapoda; family Varunidae; genus Eriocheir; species Eriocheir sinensis. The sequence goes on along the minus strand of NW_026111128.1, from coordinate 365,460 downwards.
TGGGGAGGCGGTGGCTGAGTCGTCAAAGTAACAGCCTCGTGTTCAGGAGGACGCGAGTTCAATCCCCGCCCGGTGCCACCAAGCTGGGATTTTTCAGCCGCCGCCGAGTGGCTTAAAACTACCCACATGCTGTCCAGAAGACCACCTATCAACCCGGACTCTAGATTCAAGGATCAAAAATGAGCTCTGGGAGGGCAGCATGAGCCAATGCAAGATGGCGCCACTATAAACACTCGCCTGCGCCAGAACGGGCTGGGCCGACCATCAGGAGCCACCGGAATGAAGCCTTGGACCAACCATCAGGATCCACCGGGAAGAAGCCTACCGGCGCAATAGGCAGCAATGTAAAAAAAAAAAAAAAAAAAAAAAAAAAGTGTATTCGTATATATATTTTGAAACAAATTTACATTGTTTTATATGTATTTTTGCATATTTCTTTCAATAGAAGTTTACCTTATTGTATGTGCATTTTGTATATTTATTTCAATACAAATTTAAATATTTTATGTGTATTTTGGTATATATATTTAAAAAAAAAATGCGCTATTTGATGGGAATTTTGCATCTTTATTTTCATACAAATTTACATTATTTTATTAATATTCGGTGTATTTATTTTGATACGATTTTACATTATTCTATTTGTTTTTTGTATATATATATTTTTTATACATATTTACATTATTTAAATGTATCTTGCATATATATTACATATAAATTTATTATCTATTATTTATTTTCATACAAATACACATTCTTTTCATGATATTTTGTTTATTTATTTTGTCACGAATTTACATTACTTAATATGTATTTTATATATATATTTTTATACGTATTTACATAATTTCATGTGTATTATGTGTATATATTTCTATAGAAATCTACGTTATTTTATGTGTATTCGTATATATATTTTGAAACAAATTTACACTGTTTAATTTGTATTTTGCGTTTTTTTTTCAATACAAATTTACCTTATTGTATGTGTGCATTTTGTATATTAATTTTAACACAAATTTAATTATTCTATGTGTATTTTTGTATATGTATTTTTAAAAAAAAAATGCTTTATCTTATGGGTATTTTGCATCTTTATTTTCATACAAATTTAAATTATTTTATTGATATTCTGTGTTCTTATTATGATACGATTTTACATTATTCTATGTATAACAAAAATAAATACATACACAAAAATAGATATGCAAAATACATATAAACAATGTAAATTTGTTTCAAAATATATATACGAAAACACATGAAATAAATTAGATTTCTATAAAAATATATATACAAAATACACATAAAATTAAGTAAATACGTATAAAAAATGTATACAAAATACACATAAAATAATGTAAATTAGTATCAAAATAAATAAACAAAATACCAATAAAAGAATGTGTATTTGTATAAATATATATATACAAAATACACATTAAATAATATAAATTTGTTTAAAACTATACAAAAAACACATGAAATGATGTAAATACGTATAAAAATATATATACAAAATACACATTAAATAATGTAAATTCGCGTCAGAATAAATAAACAAAATATTAATAAAAGAATGTGTATTTGTATGAAAATAGATATACAAAATACACATAAAATAACCTAAATTTGTATCAAACTATATACAAAAATACACAAAAATATTTTAAATTTGTATGAAAATAAATATACAAAATACACATAAAATTAGGTAAATTTGTATTGAAATACATACACAAAATATACATAAAATAGTGTAAATTTGAATGAAAATACATAATAACGTAAATTTGTATAAAAAAATATGTACAAAACACAAATAGAATAATGTAAAATCGTATCAAAATAAATACACAGAATATTAATAAAATAATGTAAATTTGTATGAAAATAAAGAAGCAAAATACCCATAAAATAACGCATTTTTTTTATTTATAAAAATATATATTCCAAAATACACATCAAAAAATTTAATTTGTATTAAAATAAATATACAAAAAACACATACAATAAGGTAAATTTGTATTGAAATAGATATGCAAAATACATATAAAACAATGTAAATTTGTTTCAAAATATATATACGAATACACATATAATAACGTAGGTTTCTATCCTTCTCTCTGTACATTTATCTCCAGTTTCCTTTCTGACCGTTCTATTTCTGCCGTGGTAGACGGTCACTGTTCTTCCCCTAAATCTATTAACAGTGGTGTCCCACAGGGTTCTGTCCTATCTCCCACTCTTTTTCTGTTGTTCATTGATGATCTTCTTTCCAAAACGAACTGTCCTATCCACTCCTACGCCGATGATTCCACTCTGCATTATTCAACTTCTTTTAATAGAAGACCCACCCTTCAGGAACTTAACGACTCAAGGCTGGAGGCTGCAGAACGCTTAGCCTCAGACCTTACTATTATTTCCGATTGGGGCAAGAAGAACCTGGTGTCCTTCAACGCCTCAAAAACACAGTTTCTCCACCTATCCACTCGACACAATCTTCCAAACAACTATCCCCTATTCTTTGACAACACCCAGCTATCACCTTCCTCAACACTAAACATCCTCGGTCTATCCTTAACTCAAAATCTCAACTGGAAACTTCATATCTCATCTCTTACTAAATCAGCTTCCTCGAGGCTGGGCGTTCTGTACCGTCTCCGCCAGTTCTTCTCCCCTGCACAGTTGCTGTCCATATACATGGGCCTTGTCCGCCCTCGTATGGAGTATGCATCTCATGTGTGGGGGGGCTCCACTCACACAGCTCTTCTAGACAGAGTGGAGGCTAAGGCTCTTCGTCTCATCAGCTCTCCTCCTCATACTGATAGTCTTCTACCTCTTAAATTCCGCCGCAATGTTGCCTCTCTTTCTATCTTCTATCGATATTTCCACGCTGACTGCTCTTCTGAACTTGCTAACTGCATGCCTCCCCCCCTCCCGCGGCCCCGCTGCACTCGGCTTTCTACTCATGCTCATCCCTATACTGTCCAAACCCCTTATGCAAGAGTTAACCAGCATCTTCACTCTTTCATCCCTCACGCTGGTAAACTCTGGAACAATCTTCCTTCATCTGTATTTCCTCCTGCCTACAACTTGAACTCTTTCAACCTCTCCTCCCGAAATTGACCTCTGATTTTCGACACTCCTTTAACCTCTGTTCGGGAGCAGTGAGTAGCGGGCCTTTTTTTCTTTTTTTTTCTTTGCGCCCTTGAGCTGTCTCCTTAGCTGTAAAAAAAAAAAATAAATAAATAAAAAAAAATATATATATATACAAAATACACATAAAATGAAGTAAATACGTATAAAAAAATGTATACAAAAAACACATAAAATAATGTAAATTCGTATCAAAATAAATAAACAAAATACCAATAAAAGAATGTGTATTTGTATAAATATAAATATACAAAATACACATAAAATAACGTAAATTTATATAAAACTATATACAAAAATACACAGAAGTAATTAAATTTGTATGAAAATATATACAAAATACACACAAAATAAGCTAAATTTGAATTGAAATATATACAAAATACATGAAATAAAGTAAATTTGTATCAAAATATTTATACAAATACACATATAATAACGTAAATTTGTATGAAAATATATAAACAAAATACACATTAAATAATGTAAATACGTATAAAAAAATATGTACAAAATACACATATAATCATGTAATTCGTATCAAAATAAATAAACAAAATACCAATAAAAAAATATAAATTTGTATGAGTAAACGTTTATGTTGCATATTTTTTCAATACAAATTTACCTTATTATATACGCATTTTGTATATTAATTTTAATATATGTGTATTTGAATATATATTTTGATACAAATTTACATTATTTTATGTATTTTCTATATTTATTTCAATTCAAATTAAGCTTATTTTATGTGTCTTTTGTATATCTATTTTCATACAAATTTAATTATTTTTGTTTATTTTTGTATATAGTTTTATACAATTTTCCGTTATTTTATGTGTATTTTGTATATTTATATTTATACAAGTAAACATTCTTTTATTGGCATTTAGTTTATTTATTTTGATACGAGTTTACATTATTTTATGTGTATTTTGTAAACATTTTCTTATACGTATTTACTTCATTTTATGTGTATTTTGTATATATATTTTTATAGAAATCTACGTTATTTTATGTGTATTCGTATATATATTTTGAAACAAATTTACATTGTTTTATGTGTATTTTGCATATCTATTTCAATACAAATTTACCTTATTGTATGTGCATTTTGTATATTTATTGTAATACAAATTTAAATATTTTATGTGTATTTTGGTATATATATTTTCATAAAAAATGCGTTGTTTTATGGGTATTTTGCGTCTTTATTTTCATACAAATTTACATTATTTTATTAATATTCTATGTATTTATTTTGATACTATTTTACATTATTCTATTTGTGTTTTGTATATATTTTTTTATACATATTTACATTATTTAATGTGTATTTTCTATATATATTTCATACAAATTTACGTTATTTTAAGTGTATTTGTATATATATTTTCATTCAAATTTACATTATTTTATGTGTATTTTGTATATGTATTTCAATAGAAATTTAACTAGTTTTATGTGTATTTTGTATATATATTTTTATACAAATTTAAATTATTTTGGTGTATTTTTTTAATAGAGTTTTATACATATTTACAATATTTTATGTGTATTTTGTATATCTATTTTCATACAAATATACATTCTTTTATTGATATTTTGTTTATTTTTTTTGATGCGAATTTATATTATTTAATGTGTATTGTGTATATATATTTTTGTACGTATTTACGTCATTTCATGTGTATTTTTTATATATATTTCTATAGAAATATACGTTATTTTATGTGTATTCGTATATATATTTTGAAACAAATATTCATTGTTTTATGTGCATTTTGTATATTTTTTCAATACAAATTTCCCTTATTGTACCTGCATTTTGTATATTAATTTTAATACAAATTTAATTATTCTATGTGTATTCTTGTATATGTATTTTTAAAAAAATATGCTTTATTTTATGGGTATTTTGCATCTTTATTTTCATACAAAATTACATTATTTTATTGATATTCTGAGTATTTATTTTGATACGATTTTACATTATTCTATGTATATTTTGTATATCTATTTTATACAAATGTACGTTATTTTATGTGAATTTGTTTTCATTTCATACAAATTTACATTATTTTATGTGTATTGTGTACATGTATTTAAATACAAATTTAACTCATTATATGTGTATTTTGTATATCTATTTTCATATAAATTGAAATTTATTTTTTTGTTTTTTTGTATATATTTTTATTCAAATTTTCGTAATTTTATGTGTATTTTGTATATTTATTTTCCTACAAATATACGTTCTTTTATCGGAATTTTGTTTATTTATTTTGATACGAATTTTCATTTTTTTAGGTGTATTTGATATATATATTTTTATACTTATTTACATAATTTTATATGTATTTTGAATATATATTTTCATAGAAATTTACTCTATATGTATATACAAAAAAACACAAAAATAATTTAAATTTGTATGAAAACAAATATACAAAATACACATAAAATTAGGTAAATTTGCATTGAAATACATATACAAAATACACTTAAAATAATGTAAATTTGAATGAAATTATATATACAAATACTCTTAAAATGACGTTAATTTGTATAAAATATATATAAAAAAATACGCATTAAATAATGAAAATATGTATAAAAAAATATATACAAAACACAAATAGTATAATATAAAATCGTATCAAAATATATACACAGAATATTAATAAAATAATGTACATTTGTATGAAAACTAAGATGCAAAATACCTATTAAATAACGCATTTTTTATAAAATTATATATACCAAAAATACACATAAAATATTTGAATTTGTATTAAAATAAATATACAAAATGCACATACAATAAGGTAAATATGTATTGAAATAGATATGCAAAAAACATATAAAACAATGTAAATTTGTTTCAAAATATATATACGAATACACATAAAATAACGTAGATTTCTATAAATAGATATATACAAAATACAAATAAAATTAAGTAAATACGAATAAAAAATGTATACAAAATACACATAAAATAATGTAAATTCGTATAAATATAAATAAATAAAATACCAATAAGAGAATGTGTATTTGTATAAATATAAATATACAAAATGCACATAAAATAACGTAAATTTGTATAAAACTATATACAAAAATACACAGAAGTAATTAAATTTGCATGAAAATAGATATACAAAATACACACAATATAAGCTAAATTTGAATTGAAATATATATACAAAATACATAAAATAAAGTAAATTCGTTTCAAAATATTTTTAACAAATACACATATAATAACGTAAATTTGTAAAAAAATTATATAAACAAAATACACATTAAGTAATGTAAATACGTATAAAAAATATTTACAAAATACACCAATAATCAAGTCATTCGTATCAAAATAAATAAACAAAACACTAATTAAATAATGTAAATTTGTATGAGAAAACATATACAAAATACACATAAAATAACGTTTTAAGTTTCTATAAAAATATATGTACAAAAATGCACATAAAATTAGTTTGCATAAAAAAATATATACAAAACACACATTAGATAATGTAAATGAGTATAAAAATATGTATACAAAATACCTATGAAATAATCTAAATTTGTATCGAGTTAAATTAAGAAAATAACAATAAAATAATGTAATTTTGGATGAAAATATATATAGAAAACACACATAAAATAACCTAAATAGAAAAACAAATATACACATTAAATAATTTAAAACTGAATGAAATAAATATACAAAATAAACATAAAATAAGGTAAATTTGTAATAAAATATATGTAAGAATACACATAAAATAATATAAATTTGTATGAAAATATATATACAAATAAACATAAAATAACATGAATTTGTATAAAATGTTTCAAAATATATACGAATACACACAATAAAATAACGTAAATTTTTATGAAAATGTATATATAAAATACACATAAAATAGTTTAAATACGTAGAAAAATATATATACAAAATACACATAAAATAATGTAAATTCGTAAAAAATTAAATACACAAAATTCCAATAAAAGAATGTATATTTGTAGGAAAATATATATACAAAAAACAAATAAAATAACTAGAATTTGTATAAAAATATATACAAAAATACACAAAAATAATTTAAATTTGTTTGAAAATAGATATGCAAAATACACATAAAGTTAGGCAAATTTGTATTGAAATACATATACAAAACTCACATAAAATAATGTAAATTTGTATGAAACTATATAAACAAATACATATAAAATCACGTAAATTTGGATAAAATATATATATACAAAATATACATTAAATATTTTAAATATGTATAAAAATATATTATATTATATATATTTTTATTGATATTTGCGTTATTTATGTGTATTTTGTATATGTTTTCTCATATAAATTTACATTATTTTATTGGTATTTTATCTATTTATTTTGATACGAATTACATGATTATTTGTGTATTTTTTACATTTTTTTTATACGTATTTACATTATTTAATGTGTATATTGTTTATATATTTTTATACAAATTTACGTTATTATATGTGTATTTGTATAGGTATTTTGATACAAATTTACATTATTTTATGTATTTTGTATATATATTTCAATTCAAATTTAGCTTATTTTATGTGTATTTTGAATATCTGTTTATTTTAATACAAAATCAAATATTTTATGTTTTTTCGTATATATATTTTTATAAAAAATGCGTTAGTTTATGGGTATTTTGCATCTTAATTTTCATACAAATTTACATTATTTTATTAATATTTTCTGTATTTATTTTGATACGATTTTACATTATTTTATTTGTGTTTTGTATATATTTTTTTATACATATTTACATTATTTAATGTGTTTTTTGTATATATATTTGATACAAATTTACGTTATTTTAAGTCTATATGTTTATATATTTTCATTCAAATTTACATTATTTTATGTGTATTTTGTATATGTATTTCAATACAATTTTACCTAATTTTATATGTTTTTGTATATTTATTTTCATACAAGTTTAAATTATTTTTGTGTATTTTTGTTTATAGTTTTATACAAATTTAGGTTATTTTATGTGTATTTTGTATATCTATTTTTATACAAATACACATTCTTTTCATGATATTTTGTTTATTTATTTTGACACGAATTAACATTATTTAATGTGCATTTTGTATATACATTTTTATACGTATTTACATTATTTCAAGTGTATTTTGTATATAAATTTCTATAGAAATCTGCGTTATTTTATGTGTATTCGTATATATATTTTGAAACAAACTTACATTGTTTTATGTGTATTTTGCATATTTTTTCAATACAAATTTACCTTATTGTATGTGTATTTTGTATATTAATTTTAATACAAACTTGATTAATCTATGTGTATTTTTGTATATGTATTTATATAAAAATATGTAATTAGTTAAATTTGTATTTAAATACATGTACAAAATACACATAAATTAATAAAAATTTGTATGAAATGAAAACAAATTCACATAAAATAACGTACATTTGTATAAAATAGATATACAAAATAATTTTATGTGTATTTTGTATATTTATTTTCATACAAATTTAAATTATTTTTGTGTATTTTTGTATATAGTTTTATACAAACAGGTTATTTTATGAGTATTTTGTATATCTATTTTCATACAAATACAGATTCTTTTATTGATATTTTGTTTATTTATTTTGACGAGAATTTAAATTATTTAATGTGTATTTTGTATATATATTTTTATACGTATTTACATCATTTCATGTGTATTTTGTATATATCTTTCTATAGAAATCTACGTTATATTATCTGTATTCGTATATCGATTTTTAAACAAATTTACACTTTTATGTGTATTTTGCATATTTTTTCAATACAAATTTACCTTATTGTATATGAATTTTGTATATTAATTTTAATACAAATTTAATTATTCTATGTGTATTTTTGTATATGTATTTTTATAAAAATATGCTTTATTTTATGGGTATTTTGCATCTTTATTTTCATACAAATTTACGTTATTTTATTGATATTGTGCTCATTCATTTTGATACGATTTGTCATTATTCTATGTGTATTTTGTATATATTTTTCAAACAAATTTACGTTATTTTATGTGTATTTGTTTATATATTCTGACACAAATTTACAATATTTTATGGGTATTTTGTATATATATTTCAAAAGAAATTTACCTATTTTTATGTGTATTTTGAATATCTATTTTCATACAAACTCAAATTATTTTTATGTATTTTTGTATATATTTCAATACAAATTTTAGTTATGCTATGTGTATTTTGTAAATCTATTTTCAATCAAATATATATTATTTTATTGGTATTTTGTTGATTTATATTGATACGAATTTACATTATTTTATATGTACTTTTTATATATATTTTTATACGCATTTACATTATTTAATATTTATTTTTAATATATAATTTTATACAAATTCATGGTATTTTATGTGTATTTGTATATATATTTTCATATAAATTTACATTATTTTATGTGTATTTTGTACATATATTTCATTACAAATTTACATTATTTTATGTTTATTTTGTATGTGTATTTTGTACATTTATATTTATACAAATACACATTCTTTTATTGGTATTTTGTATATTTATTTTGTTTCGAATTTATATTATTTTATGTGTATTTTGTTTACATTTTTTTATACGTATTTACCTAATTTTATGTGTATTTTGTATATATATTTTTATAGAGATCTACGTTATTTTATGTGTATTCGTATATATATTTTGAAACAAATTTACGTTGTTTTATATGAATTTTTGCATATCTCTTTCAATAGAAGTTTACCTTATTGTATGTGCATTTTGTACATTTATTTCAATACAAATTTAAATATTTTATGTGTATTTTGGAATATATATTTTTATAAGAAATGCGCTATTTGATGGGAATTTTGCATCTTTATTTTCATACAAATTTACATTATTTTATTAATATTCGGTGTATTTATTTTGATACGATCTTACATTATTCTATTTGTTTTTTGTATATATTTTTTTTTATACATATTTACATTATTTAATGTATATCTTGCATTTATATTTCATACAAATTTATTATCTATTATTTATTTTCATACAAATACACATTCTTTTCATGATATTTTGTTTATTTATTTTGACACGAATTTACATTACTTAATTTGTATTTTATATATATATTTTTATACGTATTTACATAATTTCATGTGTATTTTGTATATATATATTTCTATAGAAATCTACGTTATTTTATATGTATTCGTATATATATTTTGAAACAAATTTACAAAGTTTTATTTGTATTTTGCGTTTTTTTTCAATACAAATTTACCTTATTGTATGTGTGCATTTTGTATTTTGTATTCTATGTGTATTTTTGTATATGTATTTTTAAAAAAAAATATGCTTTATCTTATGGGTATTTTGCATCTTTGTTTTCATACAAATTTTAATTATTTTATTGATATTCTGTGTACTTATTTTGATACGATTTTACATTATTCTATGTATAACAAAAATAAATACAGAATACACAAAAATAGATATGCAAAATACATATAAACAATGTAAATTTGTTTCAAAATATATATACGAATACACATGACATGGGTATTTTGAATCTTAATTTTCATACAAATTTACATTATTTTATTAATATTTTCTGTATTTATTTTGATAAGATTTTACATTATTTTATTTGTGTTTTGTATATTTTTTTATACATATTTACATTATTTAAAGTGTTTTTTGTATATATATTTGATACAAATTTACTTTATTTTAAGTCTATATGTTTATATATTTTCATTCAAATTTACATTATTTTATGTGTATTTTGTATATGTATTTCAATACAAATTTACCTATTTTTATATGTTTTTTGTATATTTATTTTCATACAAGTTTAAATTATTTTTGTTTATTTTTGTATATAGTTTTATACAAATTTAGGTTATTTTATGTGTATTTTGTATATCTATTTTCATACAAATACACATTCTTTTTATGATATTTTTTTTATTTATTTGACACGAATTAACATTATTTAATGTGTATTTTGTATATATATTTTTATACGTATTTACATTATTTCAAGTGTATTTTGTAAATATATTTCTATAGAAATCTACGTTATTTTATGTGTATTCGTATATATATATTTTGAAACAAATTTACATTTTTTTATATGTATTTTGCATATCTAGTTCAATACAAATTTACCTTATTATATTTGTTTTTTGTATATTTATTTTAATACAAATTTAATTTTTTTCATACAAATTGAAATTTATTTTTTTGTTTTTTTGTATATATTTTTATTCATATTTTCGTAATTTTGTGTATTTTGTATATTTATTTTCCTACAAATATACGTTCTGTTATCGGAATTTTGTTTATTTATTTTAATACGAATTTTCATTTTTTTAGGTGTATTTGATATATATATATATATATATATATATATATATATATATATATATATATATATATATATATATATATATATATATATATATATATTTTTTTTTATACTTATTTACATAATTTTATATGTATTTTGAATATATATTTTCATAGAAATTTAGTCTATATGTTTATACAAAAAAAAAACACAAAAATAATTTAAATTTGTATGAAAATAAATAGAGAAAATACACATAAAATTAGGTCAATTTGTATTGAAATACATATACATAATACACTTAAAATAATGTAAATTTGAATGAAAATATATAAACAAATACACTTAAAATAACGTTAATTTGTATAAAATATATATAAAAAATACACATTAAATAATGAAAATATGTATAAAAAAATATATACAAAACACAAATAGTATAATATATATATACAAAATACACATAAAATGAAGTAAATACGTATAAAAAAAATGAATATAAAATACACATAAAATAATGTAAATTCGTATCAAAATAAATAAACAAAATCCCAATTAAAGAATGTGTATTTGTATAAATATAAATATACAAAATACACATAAAATAACGTAAATTTATATAAAACTATATACAAAAATACACAGAAGTAATCAAATTTGTATGAAAATATATACAAAATACACACAAAATAAGATAAATTTGAATTGAAATATATATACAAAATACATGAAATAAAGTAAATTTGTATCAAAATATTTATACAAATACACATATAATAACGTAAATTTGTATGAAAATATATAAACAAAATACACATTAAATAATGTAAATACGTATAAAAAAATATGTACTAAATACACATATAATCATGTAAATCGTATCAAAATAAATAAACAAAATACCAATAAAATAATATAAATTTGTATGAGTAAACATGTATGTTGCATATTTTTTCAATACAAATTTACCTTATTATATACGCATTTTGTATATTAATTTTAATACAAATTTAATTATTCGATGTGTATTTTTGTATCTGTATTTTTATAAATATATCCTTTATTTTTTGGGTATTTTGCATCTTTATTTTCATACAAATTTACATTATTTTATTGATATCCTCCTCATTCATTTTGATACGAATTGACATTATTCTATGTGTATTTTGTATATATTTTTCATACAAATTTACGTTATTTTATGTGTATTTGTTTATATATTTTGACACAAATTTACAATATTTTATGGGTATTTTGTATATACATTTCAAAAGAAATTTACCTAGTTTTATGTGTATTTTGTATATCTATTTTCATACAAACTCAAATTATTTCTAAGTATTTTTGTATATATTTTAATACATATTTTGGTTATGTTACGTGTTTTTTGTAAATTTATTTTCATTCAAATATATATTATTTTCTTGGTGTTTTGTTGATTTATATTGATAAGAATTTACATTATTTTATATGTACTTTGTATATATATATTTTTATACGCTTTTACATTATTTCATATTTATTTTGAATATATATTTTTATACAAATTCATGGTATTTTATGTGTATTTGTATATATATTTTCATATAAATTTACATTATTTTATGTGTATTTTGTACAAATAATTTATTACAAATCTACCTCATTTTATGTTTATTTTGTATGTGTATTTTGTATATTTATATTTATCCAAATACACATTCTTTTATTGGTATTTTGTTTATTTATTTTAATTCGAATTTACATTATTTTATGTGTATTTAGTATACATTTTTTTATACATATTTACTTAATTTTTTGTGCATTTTATATATATATTTTTATAGAAATCTACGTTTTTTTATTTGTATTCGTATATATATTTTGAAACAAATTTACATTGTTTTATATGTATTTTGCATATCTAGTTCAATACAAATTTACCTTATTATATTTGTTTTTTGTATATTTATTTTAATACAAATTTAATTTTTTGATGTGTATTTTGGTATATATATTTAAAAAAAAATAAAAGGTTAATTTATGGGTATTTTGCTTCTTTATTTTCATACATATTTACATTATTTTATTATTATTCTGTGCATTTATTTTAATACGATTTTACATTATTCTATTTGTGTTTTGTACATATTTTTTTATGCAAATTTACGTTATTTTAAGTGTATTTGTTTATGTATTTTCATTCAAATTTACATTATTTTATGTGTATTTTATGTATGTATTTCAATACAAATTTACCTAATTTTATGTGTATTTTGTATATTTATTTTCATACAAATTTAAAATGTTTTTGTGTATTTTTGTATATAGTTTGATACAAATTTAGGTTATTTTATGTGTATTTTGTATATCTATTTTCATACAAAAACACATTCTTTTATTGATATTTTCTTTATTTATTTTGACGCGAATCTACATTATTTAATGTGTATTCTTTATATAAATTTTTATACGTATTTACATCATTTCATGTGTATTTTGTATAGTTTTAAACAAATTTATATATAAATATATATATATATATATAGATATATATATATATATATATATATATATATATATATATATATATATATATATATATATATATATATATATATATATATATATATATATATTTATACAAATACACATTCTTTTATTGGTATTTTATTTATTTATTTTGATACTAATTTACTTAATTTTATGTGTATTTTGTATATATATTTTTATAGAAATCTACCTTATTTCATGTGTATTCGTATATATATTTTGAAACAAATTTACATTGTTTATATGTATTTTGCATATCTATTTTTGTGTATTCTGTATTTATTTTTGTTATACACAGAATAATGTAAAATCGTATCAAAATAAGTACACAGAATATCAATAAAATAATTTAAATTTGTATGAAAATAAAGATGCAAAATACCCATAAAATAAAGCATATTTTTTTAAAAAAATACATATACAAAAATACACATAGAATAATTAAATTTGTATTAAAATTGATATACAAAATGCACATACAATAAGGTAAATTTGTATTGAAAAATACACATAAAACAGTGTAATTTTTTTTCAAAATATATATACGAATACACATAAAATAACGTTGATTTCTATAGGAATATATATATACAAAATACACATGAAATTATGTAAATACGTATAAAAATATAAATACAAAATACACATTAAATACTGTAAATTCGCGTCAAAATAAATAAACGAGATATCAATAAAAGAATGTGTATTTGTATGAAAATAGATATACAAAATACACATAAAATAACCTAAATTTGTATAAAACTATATACAAAAATACACAAAAATATTTTAAATTTGTATGAAAATAAATATACAAAATACACATAAAATTAGTTAAATTTGTATTGAAATACATATACAAAATACACATAAAATAATGTAAATTTGAATGAAAAGACATAAACAAACACACTTAAAATAACTTAAATTTGTATAAAAAAATATATAGAAAACTCAAATAGAATAATGTAAAATCGTATCAAAATAAATACACAGAATATTAATAAAATAATGTAAATTTGTATGAAAATAAAGAGGCAAAATACCCATAAAATAACGCATTTTTTTTATTTATAAAAATATATATACCAAAATACACATAAAAAAATTAAATTTGTATTAAAATAAATATATAAAAAACACATACAATAAGGTAAATTTGTATTGAAATAGATATGCAAAATACATATAAAACAATGTAAATTTGTTTCAAAATATATATACGAATACAATTAAATAACGTAGATTTCTATAAAAATATATATACAAAATACACATAAAATGAAGTAGATACGTATAAAAAAATGTATACAAAATACACATAAAATAATGTAAATTCGTATAAAAAAAAATACCAATAAAAGAATGTGTATTTGTATAAATATAAATATACAAAATACACATAAAATAACGTAAATTTATATAAAACTATATACAAAAATACACAGAAGTATTTTAATTTGTATGAAAATAGATATACAAAATAAGGTAAATTCGTTTCAAATTCAATAAACAAAATTCAGATAAAAGAACGTATATTTGTAGAAAAAATAAATATACAAAATACACATAAGATAACGAAAATTTGTATGAAAATATATAAAAAAATAAACAAAAATAATTTCAATTTGTATGAAAATAAATATACAAAATACACATCTATTTTTTATATCTATTTTCAAACAAATTTAATTACTTCTGTGTATTTTTGCATATAGTTTTATATAAATTTACGTTATTTTATTTGTATTTTGTATATTTATATTTATACAATACACATTCTTTTATTAGTATTTTCTTTATTTATTTTCATACGAGTTTACATTATTTTATGTATATTTTGTATACCTTTTTTATACGTATTTACTTCATTTTATGTGTGTTTTGTATATTTATTTTCATAGAAATCTACGTTATTTTATGTGTATTCGTACATATATTTTGAAACAAATTTACATGGTTTTATATGTATTTTGCATATCTATTTCAATACAAATTTACCTTATTGTATGTGCATTTTGTATATTTATTTTAATACAAATTCAAATATTTTATGTGTGTCTTGGTATATATATTTTTATGAAAAATGCGTTATTTTATGGGTATTTTGCATCTTAATTTTCATACAAATTTACATTATTTTATTAATATTCTGTGTAATTATTTTGATACGATTTTATATTATTCTATTTGTGTTTTGTATATATTTTTTTATACATATTTACATTATTTAATGTGTATTTTTTATATATATTTTATACAAATTTACGTTATTTTAAGTGTATTTGTTTATATATTTTCATTCAAATTTACATTATTTTATGTGTATTTTGTAAATGTATTTCAATACAAATTTACCTAATTTTATGTGTATTTTGTATATTTATTTTCATACAAATTAAAATTATTTTTGTGTATTTTTGTATATACTTTTATTCAAATTTAGGTGATTTTATGTGTATATTGTATATCTATTTTCATACAAATACACATTCTTTTATTGATATTTTGTTTATTTATTTTGAACCGAATTTACATTAATAATGTGTATTTTAGATATATATTTTTATACGTGTTTACATCATTTGATGTGTATTTTGTATATATATTTCTATAGAAATCTACGTTGATTTATGAGTATTCGTATATAGATTTTGAAATAAATTTACACTGTTTTATGTGTATTTTGCTTATTTTTTCAATACAAATTTACTTTATTGTATATGCATTTTGTATATTAATTTTAATACAAATTTAATTATGCTATATGTATTTTTGTATATGTATTTTTATAAAAATATGCTTTATTTTATGGGTATTTTGCATTTTTATTTTCATACAAGTTTACATTATTTTATATATAATCTGTTTATTTTTTTTTAAACAATTTTACATTATTCTATGTGTATTTTGTATATCTATTTTTATACGTATTTACTTAATTTTATGTGTATTTTGTATATATATTTTTATAGAAATCTACGATATTTTATGTGCATTCGTATATATATTTTGAAACAAATTTACATTGTTTTATATGTATTTTTGCATATCTCTTTCAATACAAGTTTACCTTATTGTATGTGCATTTTGTATATTTATTTCAATACAAATTTAAATATTTTATGTGTATTTTGGTATATATATTTTTATAAGAAATGCGCTATTTAATGGGAATTTTGCATCTTTATTTTCATACAAATTTACATTATTTTATTAATATTCGGTGTATTTATTTTGATACGATTTCACATTATTCTATTTGTTTTTTGTATATATTTTTTTTATACATATTTACATTATTTAATGTGTATCTTGCATATATATTTCATACAAATTTATTATCTATTATTTATTTTCATACAAATACACATTCTTTTCATGATATTTTGTTTATTTATTTTGACACGAATTTACCTTGATATGTATTTTGTATAATATATATTTTTATACGTATTTACATAAGTCCATGTGTATTTTGTATATATATTTCTATAGAAATCTACGATATTTTATATGTATTCGTATATATATTTTGAAACAAATTTACTTTTTTTTATATGTATTTTTGAATATCTCTTTCAATACATATTTACCTTACTGTATATGCATTTTGTATATTTATTTCAATACAAATTTAAATATTTTACGTGTATTTTGGTATATATATTTTTATAAAAAATGCGCTATTTTATGGGAATTTTGCATCTTTCTTTTCATACAAATTTACATTATTTTATTGATATTCTGTGTATTTATATTGATAGGATTTTACATTATTCAATTTCTTTTTTGTATATAATTTTTTTATACACATTTACATTATTTAATGTGTATCTTGCATATATATTTTATACAAATTTACGTTATTTTAAGTGTATTTGTTTATATATTTTCATTCAAATTTACATTATTTTATGTGTATTTTGTATATGTATTTCAATACAAATTTACCTAATTTTATGATTATTTTGTATATTTCTTTTCATACAAATTTTAAATATTTTTGTGTATTTTTGTATATAGTTTTATACAAATTTAGGTTATTTTATGTACGCATTTACATTATTTAATGTGTGTTTTGTATATATATTTTTATGCAAATTTACTTTATTTTATGTGCATTTTTGTACATATATTTTTTTTGAAATTTGCGTTATTTTATGTGTATTTTTATATGTTTTCTCATACAAATTTACATTATTTTATTGCTATTTTGTTTATTTATTTTGATACGAATGAAAATAGATATACAAAATATACATAAAATAAACTAAATTTGTATTGAAATATATATACAAAATACATAAAATAATGTAAATTTGTATCAAAATATTTTAACAGATGCGCATAAATAACGTAAATTTGTTTTAAAATATGCAATATACACATTAAATAATGTAAATATGTATAAAAAAATATATACAAAACACAAATAGAATAATGTAAAATCGTATCAAAATAAATACACAGAATATTAATAAAACAACGTAAATTTGTATGAAAATAAAGATGCAAAATACCCATTAAATAACGCATTTTTTATAAAAATATATATACCAAAATACACATGAAAAAATTAATATGTATTTATTTTGATACGATTTTACATTATTCTATTTGTGTTTTGTATATATTTTTTTATACAAATTTACGTTATTTTAAGTGTATTTGTTTATGTATTTTTATTCAAATTTACATTATTTTATGTGTGTTTTGTATATGTATATCCATACAAATTAACCTAATTTTATGTGTATTTTGTATATTTATTTTCATACAAATTTTAAATATTTTTGTGTATTTTTGTATATAGTTTGATACAAATTTAGGTTATTTTATGTGTATTTTGAATATCTATTAAATATATATAAAAAATACATATGAAATTATGTAAATACGTATAAAAATATATATACAAAATACATATCAAATAATGTAAATTCGTGTCAAAATAAATAAACAAAATATCATGAAAAGAATGTGTATTTGTATGAAAATAGATAATAGATAATAAATTTGTATAAAATATATATGCAAGATACACATTAAATAATGTAAATTTGTATAAAAAAGTATATACAAAAAACAAATAGAATAATGTAAAATCGTATCAAAATAAATACATTGAATATTAATAAAATAATGTAAATTTGTATGAAAATAAAGATGCAAAATTCCCATAAAATAGCGCATTTCTCATAAAAATATATATATCAAAATACACATAAAATTTTTAAATTTGTATTGAAATAAATATACAAAATGCACATACAATAAGGTAAATTTGTATTGAAAGAGATATGCAAAAATACATATAAAACAATGTAAATTTGTTTCAAAATATATATACGAATACACATAAAATAACGTAGATTTCTATAAAAAATATATATACAAAATACACATAAAATTAAGTAAATACGTATAAAAATAGATATAGAAAATACACATAGAATAATGTAAAATTGTTTAAAAAAAATAAACAGAATATAAATAAAATAATGTAAATTTGTATGAAAATAAAAATGCAAAATTCCCATAAAATAAAGCATATTTTTATAAAAATACATATACAAAAATACACATAGCATAATTAAATTTGTATTAAAATTAATATAAAAATGCATATACAATAAGGTAAATTTGTATTGAAAAAATATGCAAATAGACATAAAACAGTGTAAATTTATTTCAAAATCTATATACGAATACTCATAAATCAACGTAGTGTATTTGTTTTCATTTCATACAAATTTTCATTATTTTATGTGTATTTTGTACATGTACAAATTTGTACAAATTTAACTAATTATATGTGTATTTTGTATATCAATTTTCATAAAAATTGAAATTATTTTTGTTTTTTTTATATATTTTTATACAAATTTTCGTTATTTTATGTGTATTTTGTATATTTATTTTCCTACAAATATACGTTCTTTTATCGGAATTTTGTTTGTTTATTTTGATACGAATTTACATTATTTTAGGTGTATTTGGTATATATATTTTTATACTATTTACATCATTTTATATGTATTTTGTATGTATATTTTCATAGAAATTTACTCTATTTTATGTGTATTCGTATATATATTTTGATACAAATTTACATTATTGATATGTATTTTGCATATGTATTTCAATACAAATTTACTTTATTGTAAATGCATTTTGTATATTTATTTCAATACAAATTTAATTATTTCATGTGTATTTTTGTATATATATTTTTATGCATATATGCGTTATTATATGGGTACTTTGCATCTTTATTTTCATTCAAATTTGAATTATTTTATTGATATTCTGTTTATTTATTTTGATACGATTAAACATTATTCTATGTGTATTTTGTATATATATATTTATACATATTTACATTATTTAATGTATATTTTGTATATATATTTTATACAAATTTACGTTATTTTATGTGTATTTGTTTATATATTTTCATACAAATTTACATTATTTTATTTGTATTTTGTATATGTATTTCAATACAAATTTGCCTAACTTTATGTGTATTTTGCATATATATTTTCAAACAAATTTAAATTATTTTTGTGTATCTTTGTATTTATTTTTATACAAATTTTAGTTATTTTATTTGTATTTTATATATATATATATATATATATATATATATATATATATATATATATATATATATATATATATATATATATATATATATATATATATATATATATATATATATATATATATATATATATATATATATATTTTCCTACAAATATACAATCTTTTATTATAATTTTGTTTATTTATTTTGATACGAGTTTACATTATTTTATGTGTATTTTGTATATATATTTTTCTACGTATTTACATTATTTTATGTGTATTTTGTATATATATTTTAATAAAAATTTACATTTTTTATTGTGTGTATTACTATTTATTTTGATACAAATTTTATACAAATTCATGTTATTTTATGTGTATTTGTATATATATTTTCATACAAATTTTTATTATTTTACGTGTATTTTTACATATTTTTCATAACAATTTGACCTTATTTTATGATTATTTTGTATATTTATTTCATTCAATTTTAAATTATTTTATGTGTATATTTGTATTTGTATTTACGTAATTTTATATGTATTTTCTATATATATCTTCATCCAAAATTACATTATTTTATTGGTATTTTCTTTATTTATTAACTCGATACGAATTTAGATTTTTTCAAGGGTATTTTGTATACATATGTTTATACTCATTTACATTATGTAATGTGTGTTTTGTATATATATTTTTAATGCAAATTTATTTTATGTGCATTTTTGTACATATATTTTTATAGAAATTTATTTATTTTATGTGTTTTTTGTATATGTTTTCTCATAAAAATTTACATTATTTTATTGGGATTTTGTTTATTTATTTTGATACGAATTACATGGTTATATGTGTATTTTGTTTATATTTTTTATACGTAATTACATTATTTAATGTGTATTTTGTTTATATATTTTTATATAAAATTTACGTAATTATATGTGTATTTGTAAAAATATTTTTGATACAAATTTACTTTATTTTATGTATTTTGTACATATATTTCAATTCAAATTAAGCTTATTTTGTGTGTATTTTGTATATCTATTTTCATACAAATTTAATTACTTTTGTGTATCTTTGTATATTGTTTTATATAAATTTACCTTATTTTATGTGCATTTTGTATATTTATATTTATTCAAATACACATAAAATAAAGTAAATTTCCATAAAAATAAATATACAAAACACACATTAAATAATGTAAATGCGTATAAAAATATGTACACAAAATACCTATGAAATAATTTAAATTCGTATCGAATTAAACTAACAAAATACCAATAAAATAATGTAATTTTTGATGAAAATATATATTGAAAATACACATAAAATAACCTAAATAAAAATACATATATACACATAAAATAATTTAAAATTGAAGGAAATAAATATTCAAAATAAACATAAAATAAGGTAAATTTGTAATGAAATATATGTAAAAATGCAAATAAAATAATGTAGATTTGTATGAAAATATATATACAAATACACATAAAATAACATGAATTTGTATAAAATTTGTATCAAATTATATACGAATACACACAATAAAATAAAATAAATTTTTATGAAAATATATATACAAAATACACATAAAATAATGTAAATACGTAGAAAAATATATACAAAATACACATAAAATAAAGTAAATTCGTATCAGAATAAAGAGATAAAATTCCAATAAAAAAATGTATATTTGTATGAAAATATATATAGAAAATACAAATAAAATAACTAAAATTTGTATAAAATATATACAAAAACACACAAAAATTATTTAAACGTGTTTGAAAATAGATATGCAAAATACACATAAAATTAGGCAAATTTGTATTGAAATACATATACAAAATACTCATAAAATAATGTAAGTTTGAATGAAAATATGTAAACAAATACACTTAAAATAACGTAAAATTGTATGAAATATATATACAAAATACACATTAAATAATGTAAATATGTATAAAAAAAAATATATACAAAACACAAATAGAATAATGTAAAATCGTATCAAAATAAATACACAGAATATTAATAAAATAATATAAATTTGCATAAAAATAAAGATGCAAAATACCCATAAAATAACGCATTTTTTATAAAAATATATATACCAAAACACACATAAAATATTTGAATTTGTATTAAATTAAATATACAAAATGCAAACACAATAAGGTAAATTTGTATTGAAATAGATATGCAAAATACATATAAAACAATGTAAATTTGTATCAAAATATATATACGAAAACACATAAAATAACTCAGATTTCTATAAAGATATATATACAAAATACACATAAAATGAAGTAAATACGTATAAAAAAATGTGTATAAAATACACATAAAATAATGTAAACTCGTAACGAAATAAATAAACAAAATACTAATAAAAGAATGTGTATTTGTATAAATATAAATATACAAAATACACATAAAATAACGTAAACTGATATAAAAGTATATACAAAAATACACAAAATAATTAAATTTGTATGAAAATAGATATACAAAATACACATAAAATAACTCATATTTAAATATATATATATATATATATATATATATATATATATATATATATATATATATATATATATATGTATATATATGTATATATATATATATATATATATATATATATATATATATATATATATATATATATATATATATATATATATATATATATATATATATATATATATATTTTTATTTTTTTTTACAGCAAAGGGAGACAGCTCAAGGGCACAAAAAGTAAACATTAATAAAAAAAAGCCCGCTACTCGCTGCTCCTAAAAAGAATCCAAAGAGGTGGCCGAAAGATAAGTCAGTTTCGGGAGGAGAGGTGTCCTGATACACTCCTCTTGAAAGAGTTCAAGTCGTAGGCAGGAGGAAATACAGATGAAGGAAGATTGTTCCAGAGTTTACCAGCGTGAGGGATGAAAGAGTGAAGATGCTGGTTAACTCTTGCATAAGGGGTTTGGACAGTATAGGGATGAGCATGAGTAGAAAGTCGAGTGCAGCGGGGCCGCGGAGGGAGGCATGCAGTTAGCAAGTTCAGAAGAGCAGTCAGCGTGGAAATATCGATAGAAGATAGAAAGAGAGGCAACATTGCGGCGGAATTTAAGAGGTAGAAGACTATCAGTATGAGGAGGAGAGCTGATGAGACGAAGAGCCTTTGCCTCCACTCTGTCCAGAAGAGCTGTGTGAGTGGAGCCCCCCCACACATGAGATGCATACTCCATACGAGGGCGGACAAGGCCCATGTATATGGACAGCAACTGTGCAGGGGAGAAGAACTGGCGGAGACGGTACAGAACGCCCAGCCTCGAGGAAGCTGATTTAGTAAGAGATGAGATATGAAGTTTCCAGTTGAGATTCTGAGTTAAGGATAGACCGAGGATGTTTAGTGTTGAGGAAGGTGATAGCTGGGTGTTGTCAAAGAATAGGGGATAGTTGTTTGGAAGATTGTGTCGAGTGGATAGGTGGAGAAACTGTGTTTTTGAGGCGTTGAAGGACACCAGGTTCATCTTGCCCCAATCGGAAATAATAGTAAGGTCTGAGGGCAAGCGTTCTGCAGCCTCCAGCCTTGAGTCGTTAAGTTCCTGAAGGGTGGGTCTTCTATTAAAAGAAGTTGAATAATGCAGAGTGGAATCATCGGCGTAGGAATGGATAGGACAGTTCGTTTTGGAAAGAAGATCATCAATGAACAACAGAAAAAGAGTGGGAGATAGGACAGAACCCTGTGGGACACCACTGTTAATAGATTTAGGGGAAGAACAGTGACCGTCTACCACGGCAGAAATAGAACGGTCAGAAAGGAAACTGGAGATAAAGGTACAGAGAGAAGGATAGAAACCGTAGGAGGGTAGTTTAGAAAGCAAAGATTTGTGCCAGACCCTATCAAAAGCTTTTGATATGTCCAGCGCAATAGCAAAAGTTTCACCGAAACGGCTAAGAGAGGATGACCAAGAGTCAGTTAAGAAGGCTAGGAGATCACCAGTAGAACGCCCCTTGCGGAACCCATACTGGCGATCAGATAGAAGTTCAGAAGTGGAAAGGTGCTTTTGAATCTTACGGTTAAGGATTGATTCAAAAGCTTTAGATAGACAAGAAAGTAAAGCAATAGGACGGTAGTTTGAGGGATTGGAGCGGTCACCCTTCTTAGGTACAGGCTGTGTGAAGGCATACTTCCAGCAAGAAGGAAAGGTAGATGTTGACAGGCAGAGGCGAAAGAGTTTGACCAGGCAGGGTGACAGCACGGAGGCACAGTTTTAAGGACAATAGGAGGCACTCCATCAGGTCCATAAGCCTTCTGAGGATTGAGGCCAGAGGGCATAGAAAACATCATTTTGAAGAATCTTTATAACAGGCATAAAGGAGTCAGAGGGGGATGAGTAGGAGGAATATGCCCAGAATCGTCCAGAGTGGAGTTTTTAGAAAAAGTTTGAGAAGAGTTCAGCCTTAGAGATAGATGAGACGGCAGTGTTGCCGTCAGGACTGAGAGTGGAGGAAAGATGAAGAAGTGAAGTTGGAGGAGATGTTTTGGCTAGATGCCAGAAGTCACGGGAAGAGTTAGAGAAAGCAAGGTTTTGACATTTTCTATTAATGAAAGAATTTTGGTTAGTCGGAGAATAGATTTGGCACGATTTCGGGCAGAAATGTAAAGTTCATAATTAGCATTAGTTTGAAGGCTCTGGTATCTTTTGTGAGCTACCTCTCTATCATTGACAGCACGAGAACAAGCGTGATTAAACCAAGGCTTTTAACGGGAGGAGTAGAGACAGAACGAGGAATGTATGCCTCCATTCCAGAGACAATCACCTCTGTGATGCGCTGAGCACACACAGAGGGTCTCTATCCTGGAAGCAATAATCATTCCACGGGAAATCGGAAAAGTACATCCTCAGGTCGTCCCACCGAGCTGAAGCAAAATGCCAGAAGCATCGCCTCTTCGGTGGGTCCAGAGGATGTACAGGAGCGATAGGACAGGATGCAGAAATAAGATTGTGATCGGAGGAGCCCAACGGAGAGAACAGTTTGACAGAATAAGCAGAAGGGTTTGAGGTAAGGAAGAGGTCTAGAATGTTGGGCCGATCTCCAAGACGGTCAGGAATACGTGTAGGGTGCTGGACCAACTGCTCTAGGTCGTTGAGGATAGCAAAGTTGTAGGCTTGTTCACCAGGATGGTCAGTGAAAGAGGATGAAAGCCAAAGCTGGTGGTGAACATTGAAATCTCCTAGGATGGAGATTTCAGCGAAGGAGAGTGGGTCAAGATGTGCTCCACTTTAGAATTCAAATAGTCAAAGAATTTTACATAGTTGGTAGAGTTAGGTGAGAGATAAACAGCACAGATGTATTTAGTAATAGAATGACAGTGAAGTCTTAACCAGATGGTGGAAAATTCAGAAGAGTCAAGGTCGTGGGCACGAGAGCAAGTGATGTCGTTGCGCACGTAGGCGCAACATCCAGCTTTGGATTGAAATTTAGGATAGAGATAGTAGGAGGGAACAGAGTAGAGATTGCTGTCAGTAGCCTCAGAAACCTGTGTTTCGGTAAGGAAGAGAAGGTGAGGTTTAGAGGAGGAGATGATGTTCCACAGAATGAAAATTAGAGCGAAGACCGCGAATGTTGCAGAAATTGAGAAGAAAGAGGTTCGAGGAGTTATCAAGACACCTCTCGGGTCGGCAGCCAGAAGGGAGTCCTCCTGGGGAATTTGTGGTCCCCCAGGCGGGGACTCTGAGGCATTGCTTAATTGAGCCATTTTGAATTTTGAATTTTGGAAAAAGGTGTATATGTTATGTGAATGTAGTGTGGTGTGGATAAAGAGAGGATCTGTCTTTAGAGAGCATGCTGAACTACTCTCCGGTGTTGGTGAGGCAATAGGGAAACGGTTAGTGAGGACATGGGAAGGGTCTTTGGAGGGCTTCAGCTCCCGTCTCACCTCCCATATATACCTCACCGGGAGTGGCTTGCGCCCGTTCGGTAGGTGTCTTCCTACCTACTCCAGCCAAATAAATATATATATATATATATATATATATATATATATATATATATATATATATATATATATATATTTATATATATATATATATATATATATATATATATATATATATATATATATATATATATATATATATATATATATATATATATATATATATATATATATATATATATATATATATATATATATATATATATATATATATATATATATATAAAATAATATATAGTATATATATATATAAAATATATAAAAAATACACTTTAAATAATGTAAATATGTATAAAAAAATATATACAAAACACAAATAGAATAATATAAAATCGTATCAAAATAAATACACAGAATATTAATAAAATAATGTAAATTTGTATGAAAATTAAGATGCAAAATACCCATAAAATAACGCATTTTTTTTATAAAAATATATATACCAATACACACATAAAATATTTGAATTTGTATTAAAATAAATATACAAAATGCACATACAATAAGGTAAATTTGTATTGAAATAGATATGCAAAATACATATAAAACCATGTAAATTTTTTTCAAAATATATATACGAATACACATAAAATAACGTAGATTTCTATGAAAATAAATATACAAAATACGCATAAAATGAAGTAAATACGTATAAAAAAAAGCTATACAAAATACACATAAAATAATGTAAACTCGTAACAAAATAAATAAAGAAAATACTAATAAAAGAATGTGTATTGTATAAATATAAATATACAAAATACAAATAGAATAAGGTAAATTTATATAAAACTATATGCAAAAATACGCAAAAGTAATTAAATTTGTGTGAAAATAGATATACAAAATACATGTGTATTTTGTATATTTATTTTCATACAAATTTAAATTATTTTTGTTTATTTTTTTATATATTTTCATACAAATTTTCGTTATCTTATGTGTATTTTGTATATTTATTTTTTCTACAAATATACGTTCTTTTATCTGAATTTTTTTATTGAATTTCAAACGAATCTACCTTATTTTGCATATCTATTTTCATACAAATTTCATACATATAAAATAATAAAATTTGTATTAAAATATATATACAAAATGCACGTACAATAAAGTAAATTTGTATTGAAATAGATATGCAAAATACACATTAATAATGTAAATTTGTATCAAAATATATATACGAACACTCATATATATTCAAAATACATATAAAATTATATAAATAAGTATAAATATATATATATCAAATACACCTAAAAAAATTAAATTCGTATCAAAATAAATAAACAAAATTCCGATAAAAGAACGTATATTTTTAGGAAAATAAATATACAAAATACACATAAAATTACGAAAATTTGAATAAAAATATATACAAAAAAAGAAAAAAAATAAATTTCAATTTGTATGAAAATAGATATACAAAATACACATATAATTAGTTAAATTTGTATTTAAATACATGTACAAAATACACATAAAATAATGTAAATTTGTATGAAATGAAAACAAATTCACATAAAATAACGTACATTTGTATAAAATAGATATACAAAATATACATAGAATAATGTAAAATCGTATCAAAATAAATACACAGAATATCAATAAAATAATGTAATTTTGTACGAAAATAAAGATGCAAAATACCCATAAAATAAAGCATATTTTTTTAAAAATACATATACAAAAATATACACAGAATAATTAAATGTGTTTTAAAATTAATATACAAAATGCACGTACAATAAGGTAAATTTGTATTGAAAAAATATACAAAATGCACATAAAAGTGTAAATTTGTCTAAAAATCTATATACGAATACACATAAAATAACGTAGATTTCTATAGAAATATATATACAAAATACACATGAAATGATGTAAATACGTATAAAAATATATATATACAAAATACTCATTAAATAATTTAAATTCTCGTCAAAATAAATAAACAAAATATCAATAAAAGAATCTGTATTTGTATGAAAATAAATATACAAAATAAACATAAAATTAGGTAAATTTGTATTGAAATACATATACAAAATACATATAAAATAATGTAAATTTGAATGAAAATATATAAACATATACACTTAAAATAACGTAAATTTGTATCAAATATACATACAAAATACACATTAAATATTGTAAATATGTATAAAAAAATATATACAAAACACAAATAAAATAATGTAAAATCGTATCAACAATAAATACACAGAATATTAATAAAATAATGTAAATTTGTATGAAAATAAAGATGCAAAATAGCCATAAATAACGCATTTTTTATAAAAATATATATACCAAAATACACATAAAATATTAAAATTTGTATTAAAATAAATATAAAAAATGCACATACTATAAGGTAAATTTGTATTAAAATAGATATGCAAAATACATATAAAACAATGTAAATTTGTTTCAAAATATATATACGATAACACATAAAATAACGTACATTTCTATAAAAATATATACAAAATACACATAAAATGAAGTAAATACGTATAAAAAAATAAATACAAAATACACATAAAAATCTTATCAAAATAAATAAACAAAATACCAGTAAAAGAAAGTGTATTTGTATAAATATAAATATACAAAATATACATAAAATATCGTAAATTTGTATGAAACTATATACAAAAATACACAGAAGTTATTAAATTTGTATGAAAATATATATACAAAATACAGCTAAAATAAGCTAAATTTGAATTGAAATGTACATACAAAATACATAAAATAATGTAAATCTGTATCAAAATATTTATACAAATACATATAATAACGTAGATTTGTTTAAAAATATATAAACAAAATACACATTAAGTAATGTAAATACGTATAAAAAATATGTACAAAATACACATAAAATCATGTAATTCGTATAAAAATAAATAAACAAAATAGCAATAAAATAATGTAAATTTGTATGAGAAAACATATACAAATAACGGAAATTTCTATAAAAATATATGTACAAAAATGCACATAAAATAAAGTAAATTTGCATAAAAATATATATACAAAACACACACTAAATAATGTAAATGCGTACATAAAATAACCTAAATTTGTATAAAACTATATACAAAAATACACAAAAATAATTTAAATTTGTTTGAAAAGAAATATACATAATACACATAAAATTAGGTAAATCTGTATTGAAATACATATACAAAATACACATCAAATAATGTAAATTTGAATGAAAATATATAAACAAATACACTTGAAATAACGTAAATTTGTATAAAATATATATGCAAGACACACATTAAATAATGTAAATGTGTATAAAAAAATATATACAAAAAACAAATAGAATAATGTAAAATCGTATCAAAATAAATACACAGAATATCAATAAAATAATGTAAATTTGTATGAAAATAAAGATTCAAAATTCCCTAAAATTATCGCATTTTTTATAAAAAATATATATACCAAAATACACATAAAATATTTAAATTTGTATTGAAATAAATATACAAAATGCATATACAGTAAGGTAAATTTGTATTGATAGAGATATTCTAAAATACATATAAAACAATGTAAATTTGTTTCAAATTATATATACGAATACACATAAAATAAAGTAGATTTCTATAGAAATATATATACAAAATACACATGAAATTATGTAAATACGTATAAAAATATATATATAAAATACATATTAAGTAATGTAAATTCGTGTCAAAATAAATAAACAAAATATCATGAAAAGAATGTGTATATGTATGAAAATAAATAATAGATAATAAATTTGTATAAAATATATATGCAAGATACACATTAAATAATGTAAATATGTATAAAAAAAATATATACAAAAAACAAATAGAATAATGTAAAATCGCATCAAAATAAATACACCGAATATTAATAAAATAATGTAAATTTGTATGAAAATAAAGATGCAAAATTCCCATCAATTAGCGCATTTCTTATAAAAATATATATATAAAAATACACATAAAATATTTAAATTTGTATTGAAATAAATATACAAAATGCACATACAATAAGGTAAACTTCTATTGAAAGAGATATGCAAAAATACATATAAAACAATGTAAATTTGTTTCAAAATATATATACGAATACACATAAAATAACGTAGATTTCTATAAAAATATATATACAAAATACACATAAAATTAGGTAAATGCGTATAAAAAAATGTAAGCAAAATACACATATAATAATATAAATTCGAAACAAAATAAATAAACAAAATACCAATAAAAGAATGTGTATTTGTATAAATATAAATGTACTAAATACACATACAAAATAAACATAAAATAAGGTAAATTTGTAATGAAATATATGTACAAAATACACATAAAATAATGTAAATTTATATGAAAATATATATACAAATACACATAAAATACCATGAATTTTTATATAATTATATATTCAAAATAAATATTAAATAATGTAAATGCGTATAAAAATATATATAAAAAGTACATATAAAATAATGTAAATTCGTATCAATATATATCAACAAAATACCAATAAAATAATATATATTTGAATGAAAATAGATTTACAAAATACACATAACATAACTAAAATTTGTATTGAAATATATACAAAAATGCATGGAAATAATATGAGTTTGTATGAAAATAGATATTCAAAATACACACACATAAAATAATGTAAATTTATATGAAAATATATATACAAATACACATAAAATACCATGAATTTGTATAAAATTATATATTCAAAATAAATATTAAATAATGTAAATGCGTATAAAAATATATATAAAAAGTACATATAAAATAATGTAAATTCGTATCAATATAAATCAACAAAATACCAATAAAATAATATATATTTGAATGAAAATAGATCTACAAAATACACATAACATAACTAAAATTTGTATTGAAATATATACAAAAATTCATAGAAATAATTTGAGTTTGTATGAAAATAGATATTCAAAATACACATAAAACTAGGTAAATTTCTTTTGAAATATATATACAAAATACCCATAAAATATTGTAAATTTGTGTCAAAATATATAAACAAATACACATAAAATAACGTAAATTTGTATGAAAAATATATACAAAATACACATAGAATAATGTCAAATCGTACCAAATGAATGAGCTGAAAATCAATAAAATAACGTAAATTTGTATGAAAATAAAGATGATAAATAACCATAAAATAAAGCATATTTTTTTAAAAATACATATACAAAAATACACATAGAACAATTAAATTTGTATTAAAATTAATATACAAAATGCATATACAATAAGGTAAATTTGTATTGAAAAAATATGCAAAATACACATAAAAGTGCAAATTTGTTTAAAAATCTATATACGAATACACACTTATTGTATGTGTATTTTGTATATTAATTTTAATACAAATTTGATTAATCTATATGTATTTTTGTACATGTATTTTTATAAAAATATGTAATTAGTTAAATTTGTATTTAAATACATGTACAAAATACACATAAAATAATGTAAATTTGTATGAAATGAAAACAAATTCACATAAAATAACGTACATTTGTATAAAATAGATATACAAAATAATTTTATGTGTATTTTGTATATTTATTTTCATACAAATTTAAATTATTTTTGTGTATTTTTGTATATAGTTTTATACAAACTTAGGTTATTTTATGAGTATTTTGTATATCTGTTTTCATACAAATACTCATTCTTTTATTGATATTTTGTTTATTTATTTTGACGAGAATTTAATTTATTTAATGTGTATTTTGTATATATATTTTTATACGTATTTACATCATTTCATGTGTATTTTGTATATATCTTTCTATAGAAATCTACATTATATTATGTGTATTCGTATATCGATTTTTAAACAAATTTACTTTTATGTGTATTTTGCATATTTTTTCAATACAAATTTACCTTATTGTATATGCATTTTGTATATTAATTTTAATACAAATTTAATTATTCTATGTGTATTTTTGTATATGTATTTTTATAAAAATATGCTTTATTTTATGGGTATTTTGCATCTTTATTTTCATACAAATTTACGTTATTTTATTGATATTCTGCTCATTCATTTTGATGCGATTTGACATTATTCTATGTGTATTTTGTATATATTTTTCAAACAAATTTACGTTATTTTATGTATTTGTTTATATATTCTGACACAAATTTACAATATTTTATGGGTATTATGTATATATATTTCAAAAGAAATTTACCTATTTTTATGTGTATTTTGAATATCTATTTTCATACAAACTCAAGTTATTTTTATGTATTTTTGTATATATTTCAATACAAATTTTAGTTATGTTATGTGTATTTTGTAAATCTATTTTCAATCAAATATATATTATTTTATTGGTATTTTGTTGATTTATATTGATACGAATTGACATTATTCTATATGTACTTTTTATATATATTTTTATACGCATTTACATTATTTAATATTTATTTTGAATATATAATTTTATACAAATTCATGGTATTTTATGTGTATTTGTATATATATTTTCATATAAATTTACATTATTTTATGTGTTTTGTACATATATTTCATTACAAATTTACCTTATTTTATGTTTATTTTGTATGTGTATTTTGTACATGTATATTTATACAAATACTCATTCTTTTATTGGTATTTTGTTTATCTATTTTGTTTCAATTTATATTATTTTATGTGTATTTTGTTTACATTTTTTATACGTATTTACCTAATTTTATGTGTATTTTGTATATATATTTTATAGAGATCTACGTTATTTTATGTGTATTCGTATATATTTTGAAACAAATTTACTTTGTTTTATTTGTATTTTTGCATATCTCTTTCAATAGAAGTGTACCTTATTGTATGTGCATTTTGTACATTTATTTCAATAAAAATTTAAATATTTTGTGTATTTTGGTATATATTTTTAAAAGAAATGCGCTATTTGATGGGAATTTTGCATCTTTATTTTCATACAAATTTACATTATTTTATTAATATTCGGTGTATTTATTTTGATACGATCTTACATTATTCTATTTGTTTTTTGTATATATATTTTTTATACATATTTACATTATTTAATGTATATGTTGCATATATATTTCATACAAATTTATTATCTATTATTTATTTTCATACAAATACACATTCTTTTCATGATATTTTGTTTATTTATTTTGACACGAATTTACATTACTTAATTTGTATTTTATATATATTTTTATACGTATTTACATAATTTCATGTGTATTTTGTATATATATTTCTATAGAAATCTACGTTATTTTATGTGTATTCGTATATATATTTTGAAACAAATTTACAATGTTTTATTTGTATTTTGCGTTTTTTTTCAATACAAATTTACCTTATTGTATGTGTGCATTTTGTATATTAATTTTAATACAAATTTAATTATTCTATGTGTATTTTTGTATATGTATTTTTTTAAAAAAATATGCTTTATCTTATGGGTATTTTGCATCTTTGTTTTCATACAAATTTTAATTATTTTATTGATATTCTGTGTACTTATTTTGATACGATTTTACATTATTCTATGTATAACAAAAATAAATACAGAATACACAAAAATAGATATGCAAAATACATATAAACAATGTAAATTTGTTTCAAAATATATATACGAATACACATGACATGGGTATTTTGAATCTTAATTTTCATACAAATTTACATTATTTTATTAATATTTTCTGTATTTATTTTGATAAGATTTTACATTATTTTATTTGTGTTTTGTATATATTTTTTTATTGATATTTACATTATTTAAAGTGTTTTTTGTATATATATTTGATACAAATTTACGTTATTTTAAGTCTATATGTTTATATATTTTCATTCAAATTTACATTATTTTATGTGTATTTTGTATATGTATTTCAATACAAATTTACCTATTTTTATATGTTTTTTGTATATTTATTTTCATACAAGTTTAAATTATTTTTGTTTATTTTTGTATATAGTTTTATACAAATTTAGGTTATTTTATGTGTATTTTGTATATCTATTTTCATACAAATACACATTCTTTTCATGATATTTTTTTTATTTATTTGACACGAATTAACATTATTTAATGTGTATTTTGTATATATATTTTTATACGTATTTACATTATTTCAAGTGTATTTTGTATATATATTTCTATAGAAATCTACGTTATTTTATGTGTATTCGTATATATTTTGAAACAAATTTACATTGTTTTATGTGTATTATGCATATTTTTCAATACAAATTTACATTATTGTATGTGCATTTTGTATATTAATTTTAATACAAATTTGATTAATCTATGTGTATTTTTTTGTATATATTTTATAAAATATGCTTTATTTGATGGGTATTTTGCATCTTTATTTTCATACAAATTTACATTATTTTATTGATATTCTGTGTATTTATTTGGTATGATTTTACATTATTCTATGTGTATTTTGTATATATATTTTATATAAAATGTATTTGTTTTCATTTCATACAAATCTACATTATTTTATGTGTTTTTGTACATGTATTTAAATACAAATTTAACTAGTTATATCTATTTTGTATTTTGTATATATTTTCATAGAAATTTTCTCTATTTTATGAGTATTCGTATATATATTTTGATACAAATTTACATTATTGATGTGTATTCTGCATGTCTATTTCAATACAAATTTTCTTTATTGTACTTGCATTTTGTATATTTATTTTAATACAAATTTAATTATTTTATATGTATTTTTGTATATATATTTTATGCAAATATGAGTTATTATATGGATATTTTGCAGCTTTATTTTCATACAAATTTACATTATTTTATTGATATTCTCTTTATTTATTTTGATACGATTTAACATTATTCTATGTGTATTTTGTATATATTTTTTATACATATTTACATTATTTAAGGTTTATTTGTATATATATTTTATACAAATTTACATTATTTTATGTGTATTTGTTTATATATTTTTATACAAATTTACATTATTTTATGTGTATTTTGTATATACATTTTCATAAATAAAATACGTTTTCTTATTGTGTGTATTTTTATATATTTTGATACAAATTTTATACAAATTCATGTTATTTAATGTTTATTTGTATATATATTTTCATACAAATTTATATTATTTTATGTGTATTTTTTCATATATTTCATTACAAATTTACCTTATTTTATGTTTATTTTGTATATTTATTTCATTCAATTTTAAATTATTTTATGTGTATATTTGTATTTGTATTTAGGTTATTTTATTTTTATTTTTTATATATATTTTAATAAAAAATTAAATTATTATATTTTTATTTTATTAATTTAATTAGATACGAATTTATATTATTTCATAGGTATTTTGTATACATATTTTTATACTCATTTACATTATCTAATGTGTGTTTTGTATATATATTTTTATGCAAATTTATTTTATGTTCATTTTGTACATATATTTTATAGAAATTTGCGTTATTTTATGTATATAGTTTTATATTATATAACGTTATTTTATGTGCATTTTGTATATTTATATTTATACAAATACACATTCTTTTATTGCTATATTGTTTATTTATTTTGATACAATTTAGATTATTTTTGTATTTTGTATACATTTTTTATACGTATTTACTTAATTTTATGTATTTTGCATATATTTTTATAGAAATCTAAGTTATTTTATGTGTATTCGTATATATATTTTGAAACAAATTTACATTGTTTTATATGTATTTTTCCATATCTATTTCAATACAAATTTACCTTCTTGAATGTGCATTTTGTATATTTATTTTAATACAAATTTTAATATTTTATGTATTTTGGTATTAATAATTTAAAAAAAAAGCGTTATTTATAGGTATTTTTGCATCTTAATTTTTCATTTTATGTACTTTGTATATATATTTTATACGCTCATACATTATTTGTATTTATTTGGAATATATATTTTTATTCAAATTCATGGTATTTTATGTGTATTTGTATATATATTTTTACTAGAATTTACATTATTAGCATGTATTTTATACATATATTTTATTACAAATCTACCTTATTTTATGTTTTATTTGTATGTATTTTGTATATTTATATTTATCAAATACACATTTCTTTTCGTAGTATTTTGTTTTATCCTATTTAATTCAATTTACGACTATTTTATGTAATATTTTGAATATTTATTTATTTTTATACATGTTACTTAATTTTATGTATTTTATATATATATTTTCACCAAAATCTACGTTTTTTTATTGTATTCGTATATATATTTTGAAACAAATTTACATTGTTTTATACGTATTTTACTTATCTCTTTTCAATACAAATTTGTCTTATTGTATGTGCATTTTGTAATTTATTTCAATACAAATTTAAAAATTTCCTTGTGTGTTTTTGGTATATATATTTTTATAAGAAATGCGCTTTATTTGTAATTTTGCATCTTTATTTTTCTACAAATTTACATTATTTTATTAATATTCAGTGTATTTATTTTGATACGATTTTTTTTGTTATTTCTATTGTTTTTGTATATACTTTTTTTATACATATTTGCATTATTTATGTCTTTATATATATTTTATACAAATTTATTATCTATTATCTATTTTCATACAATACATTCTTTTCATGATATTTTGTTTGTATTTATTTTGACATGAATTTACATTATTTGATATGTATTTTTGTATATATATTTTATACATGTATAATTTCATATGTATTTATATATATTTAATAGATAGTAAAATACTATAAAATAACCTAAATTTGTATCAAATTATATACAAAATATTCAAAAATATTTTAAATTTGTATGAAAATAAATCTCTAAAATACATAAAAATTACATTAAATTGTGTGGAAATACATATACAAAATACACATAATAATGTAAATTTCAATAATACATAAGCAAATACATAAAAAATAACGTATATTTGTATAAAAAACTATGTACAAAATACAAATAGAACAATGTAAATCGTGTCAAAATAAATACACAATATTAATTAAATAATGTAAAGATTCAGCGCTATGAAAAGCCAAATAAAGCAAACCATTACCCATAAAATAACGCATTTTTTATTTATAAGTATATACTACCAGAATACACATAAAAAATTAAATTTGTATTCAAAATAAAGCCTATATAAAAAACTACATACACAATAAGGTAAAGAATTGTACTTGCAGAGCCAAATAGATAACCATAAATACATACATATATAAAACAATGTAAATTGTTTCAAAATATATATACGAATACACATAAATAACGTAAATTTCAATAAAATATATATAAAATACACATAAAATGCAAACAAATACGCGTATAAAAAAATGTATACACAAATACACATAAAATAATGTAAATTCGTATCCAAAATAAATAAACAAAATACCAATAAAAAGAATGTGTATTTAATATAAATATAAATATACAAAATACATAAAATAACGTAATAAATTCCCCGACCCAAACTATATTCAAAAAATACACTTAAGTAATGATAAATTTGCTAACCCTGAAAATATTTACAAAATACACACTGAATAAGCTAAATTTAAATTGAAATATATATACAAATAAAATATTTTGCATATGCTAAATTTGTATTCAAATTATTTTTGTGTGTTCAGATATATTACGTATTTTTTATGTTAATACATAAATAATATATAAAATAATGTAAATACGTGTACTCAAAAAATATTATTACCAGAATAGACACATATAATAATTTAATTTGTATGAAAATAAATAAACAAAGCATATAAAATACCCCTTAAATTTGTGATAAAACGTGTATGTTATATTTTTTAAATACAAATTTACCCAGCAATATATACGCATTTTGTATATTGGTTTTAATACAAATTTAATTATTCGATGTGTATTTTCATTATCTAGCATTTTTATATAACCTTATGCTTTATTTTTTGGGTATTTTATGCTTCCTGTCACAAATATACGTCTTTATTATTCTGATAATTAATTTGTTTATGCAATTAACATTATACAAAATGTATTTGTATATTTCATTCAAATTTAGGAAATTTATGTGTATTTGAAAAAAATTTGACATGAAATTTACAATATTTAAAACAGTGTATTTTGTTTCAAATATATACGAATACACAAGAAATTTACTACATTGTATACAACATTTTTGTATATCTATTTTCATACAAATACACATTCTTTCTATGATATTTGTTGTAGAAATTATTAAGACGCAATTTACATATGTTATGTGTATTTGTAAATTTTTTATATTCATATATATATATATATATATATATATATATATATATATATATATATATATATATATATATATATATATATATATATATATATATATATATATATATATATATATATATATATATATATATACATCATTTGATGTGTATTTTTATGTATATATATATATCTATAGATATATATATATATATATATATATATATATATATATATATATATATATATATATATATATATTACAATGGTGTTTTGTTGATTTATATTGATACGAATCTACGTTCTTTTATGGAAGCTATTCGTATATAGATTTTTGAAATAAATTTACACACTCTTTTATACTTATATTTGAATATAGTTTTCAATACAAATTCACCTTATTGTATGCATTTTGTAAGGTATATTTTAATACAAATTTACATTATGCTAAGTGTATTTGTACATATGTATTTTATAAAAATATGCATTATTTATGGGTATTTTGCATTTTGTTTATTGATACAAATTTCATATTATTTTATTTATATTCTGTTTATTTTTTTTTAAACAATTTACATTATTTCATGTGTATTTTGTATATTCTATTTTATATGTATTTACTTATATTTATTATTGTATTTGTATATATATTTTTCATAGAAATCTATGTTGTTTATATGTATTCGTATATATATTTTGAAATAAATTTACATTGTTTTATATGTATTTGCATATCTCTTTCAATACAAGTTTACCTTATTGTATGTGCATTTTGTATATTTATTTCAATACCAAATTTAAATATTTTATGTATTTTTGGTATATATTTTTTTATTAGAAATTCGCTATTTGTTGGGAATTTTGCATCTTTATTTTCATAAAAATTTACTTTATTTTATTAATATTCGAGTCTATTTATTTTATTACAGATTTACATTATTCTATTTCTTTTTTGTATATATTTTTATACACATTTACATTATTTAACGTGTCTTGGAATATACATTTTATAACAAATTATTATCTATTGTTATTTTATACAAATGTATTTGTTTATATATTTTCATTCAATTCATTATTTATATGTATTTGTATATATATTTTCAATACAAATTTACCTTTCATGTGTATTTGCATATTTCTTTTCATACAAATTTTAAATATTTTAGGTATTTTTGTATACAAGTTTTATACAAATTTAGGTTATTTGATGCATTACGCATTTACATTATTTAATGTGTGTTTTGTATATATATTTTATGCAAATTATTTATTTTATGTGCATTTTGAACATATATTTTTTAGAATTTATGTTATTTTATGTGTATTTGTATATAAAGCTCATTAAATTTACATTATTTTAATTACTATTTTGTTTATTTATTTTGATACGAATGAAAATAGATATACAAAATATACACAAAATAAACTAAATTTGTATTGAAATATATATACAATATATATAAAAATAATGAAAATTTGTATCAAAATATTTTAACAGATGCGCATAAAATAACGTAAATTTAGTACCATAACATACAAAATACACATTAAATAATGTAAAATATGTATAAAAATATACAAAACACAAATATAATAATGTAAAATCGTATCAAAATAAATACACAGAATATTAATAAAACAATGTAAATTTGTGCGGAAAAAATATAGATGTAAAAATACCATTAAATAACGCATTTTTTATAAAAAATATATATACCAAAATACACATGAAAAATTAATTTGTATTAAATAAATATACAAAATACACATACAATAAGGTAAATTTGTATTGAAATAGATATGCAAAATATATATAAAACAATGTAAATTTGTTTTCAAAATATATATGTCGAATACACATAAATAACGTAGATTTGTATAAAATATATATACAAAATACACATAAAATGAAGTAAATACGTATAAGAAAAATGTATACAAAATACACATAAAATAATGTAAATTGTTTCAAAATAAATAAAACAAAATACCATTGATAAAGAATGTGTATTTGAATAAATATATATATACAAAATACATAAAATAACGTAAATTTGTATAAAACTATATACAAAAATACACAGAAGAAATTAAATTGTATGAAAATAGATATACAAATACAGATAAAATAAGCTAAATTTGAATTGAAATGTATATAGAAAATACAAGAAAATAATGTAAATTTGTATCAAAATATTTATAAAAATACATATAATAACGTAAATTTGTTAAAAATATATAAACAAAATACACATTAAGTAATGTAAA
The DNA here is from genome assembly GCF_024679095.1 of Eriocheir sinensis. Classification (NCBI taxonomy): domain Eukaryota; kingdom Metazoa; phylum Arthropoda; class Malacostraca; order Decapoda; family Varunidae; genus Eriocheir; species Eriocheir sinensis. Next base: position 324,100 of record NW_026111128.1, on the reverse strand, counting down.
TACGTATAAAAATATGTACAAAATACACATATAATCATGTAATTCATCAAACTAAATAAACAAAATATCAATAAATAATGTAAATTTGTATGAGAAACATATACAAATACATATAAAATAACGCTAATTTCCATAAAAATATATGTCCAAAAAAATGAACGTAAAATAAAGTAACTTTGATAAAATATATATACAAAACACACATTAAATAATGTAAATGCGTACATAAAATAACCTAAATTTGTATAAAACTATATAAAAAATACACAAAATAATTTAAATTTGTATGAAAAGAAATATACAAAATATCATAAAATTAGGTTAATTTGTATTGAAATATATACAAAATACATATAAAATAATGTAAATTGAAAGTAAAATATATAAACAAATACACATATAATAAATGTAAATTTGTATGAAATATATATTCAAAATACACATAAAATAATGTAAATATGTATAAAAAATATATACAAAACACAAATAGTATAAAATGTAAAATCGTATCAAAATATATACACAGAATATTAATAGAATAATGTAAATTTGTATGAAAATTAAGATGCAAAAATACCTATAAAATAACGCATTTTTATAAAATTATTGATACCAAAATACACATAAAATATTTGAATTTGTATTAAAATAAATATACAAAATGCACATAATAAGGTAAATTTGTATTGAAATAGATATGCAAAATACATATAAAATAATGTAAATTTGTTTCAAAATATATATGAATACACATAAAATAACGTAGATTTCTATAAAATACATATACAAAATACACATAATATTTAAGTAAATACGTATAAAAAAATGTATACAAAATACACATAAAATAATGTAAATTGCATAAATGTAAATAAACAATATACTAATAAAAGAAATGTGTATTTGTATAAATATAAATATACAAAATGCACATAAAATAACGTAAATTTATAAAACTATATACATAAAATAACACAAATTTCTATAAAAATATATGTACAAAAATGAATATAAAATAAATTTGCATAAAAATATATATACAAAACACACTTTAGATAATGTAAATGAGTATACAAATATGTATACAAAATACCTATGAAATAATCTAAATTCGTATCGAATTAAATTAATAAAATACCAATAAAATAATGCAATTTTTGGATGAAAATATATATAGAAAATACACATAAAGTAATCTAAATACAAATACAAATATACACATTAAATAATTTAAAATTGAATGAAATAAATATACAAAATAAACATAAAACAAGGTAAATTTGTAATGAAATATATACAAAAATACACATAAAATAATATAAATTTGTATGAAAATATATATACAAATACATTAAATAACATGAAATTGTATAAATTTGTATCAAAATATATACGAATACACACAATAAAAATAACGTAATTTTTTATGAAAATATAGATGCAAAATTCACATAAAATAATGTAAATTTGTATAAAAATATATAAACAAATACATATAAAATAATGTAAATTTGGATAAAATATGTATAGAAAATAAACTTTAAATGATGTAAATATGTATAAAAAAAATTTATACAAAATACACATCGAATAATGTTAAATCGTATCAAAATAAATAAACAAAATATCAATAGAATAATGTAAATTTGTATGAAAATAAAGACGCAAAATACCCATTTAATAACGCATATTTGCATAAAAATATATATACAAAAAAACATATAAAATAGTTAAATTTGTATTGAAATAAATATACAAAATGCACGTACAATAAAGTAAATTTGTATTGAAATAGATATGCAAAATACTCATCAATAATGTAGATTTGAGTGAAAATATATATACGAATTCTCATAAAATAGAGTAAATCTCTATTAAAATATACATACAAAATAGATATACAAAATACACATATAACTAGTTAAATTTGTATTTAAATACATGTACAAAAAACACATAAAATAATGAAGATTTGTATGAAATGAAAACAAATACATTTTATATAAAATATATTTACAAAATACACATAGAATAATGTAAAATCATATCAAATAAATACACAGAATATCAATAAAATAATGTAAATTTGTATGAAAATAAAGATGCAAAATACCCATAAAATAAAAGCATATTTTTATAAAAATACATACACAAAATACACATAGATTAATCAAACTTGTATTAAAATTAATATACAAATGCACATATAATAATGTAAATTTGTATTGAAAAATATGCAAAATACACATAAAACAATGTAAATTTGTTCAAAAATATATACGAATACACATAAAATAACGTAGATTTCTATAGAAATATATATATACAAATACACTTGAAATAATGTAAATACGTATAAAATATATATACAAAATATACATTAAATAAGCGTTAATTCGTGTCAAAAATAAATAAAAAATATTTATGAAAAAGAATGTGTATTTGTATGAAAATAGATATACAAAATAAAAATAACCCTAAATTTGTATAAAACTATATACAAAAATAAACAAAATAATTTAAACTTGTATGAAAAATAAATATACAAAAAACATAAAAATTAGGTAAATTTGTATTGAAATACATATAGAAAATACATATAAAATAATGTAAATTTGAATGAAAATATATAAACATATAGACTTAAAATAACGTAAATTTGTATCAAATATATATACAAAAAACATTAAATAATGTAAATATGTATAAAAAAAATATATACAAAACACAAATAAAATAATGTAAAATCGTATCAAAATAAATACAGAAAATATTAATAAAATAATGTAAATTTGTATGAAAATTAAGATTCAAAATACTCATGTCATGTGTATTCGTATATATATTTTGAAACAAATTTACATTGTTTATATCTATTTTGCATATCTATTTTTGTGTATTCTGTATTTATTTTTGTTATACATAGAATAATGTAAAATCGTATCAAAATAAGGCACAGAATATTAATAAAATAATTAAAATTTGTATGAAAACAAAGATGCAAAATATCCCATAAGATAAAGCATATTTTTTTTTAAAATACATATACAAAATACACATAGAATAATTAAATTTGTATTAAAATTAATATACAAAATGCACACATACAATAAGGTAAATTTGTATTGAAAAAACGCAAAATGCAAATAAAAACATTGTAAATTTGTTTCAAAACATATATAATGAATACACATAAAATAACGTAGATTTCTATAGAAATATATATACAAAATAATACATGAAATTATGTAAATATATATATATATATATATATATATATATATATATATATATATATATATATATATATATATATATATATATATATATATATATATATATATAATAAATATATATAAATGTAATTCGTGTCAAAAATAAATAAACAAAATATCATGAAAAAGAATGTGTATTTGTATGAAAATAAATGATAGATAATAAATTTGTATGAAATATATATGCAAGATATACATTAAAATAATGTATATGTATAAAAAAATATATACAAAAACAAATAGAATAATGTAAGATCGTATCAAAATAAATACACAGAATATTAATAAAGATAATGTAAATTTGTATGAAAATAAAGATGCAAAATTTCATCAAATAGCGCATTTCTTATAAAATATATATACCAAAATACATAAAATATTTAAATTTGTATTGAAATAAATATACAAAATGCACATACAATAAGGTAAACTTCTATTGAAAGAGATATGCAAAATACATATAAAAACAAAGTAAATTTGTTTAAAATATATATACGAATACACATAAATAACGTAGATTTCTTTATAAAATATATATACAAAATACACTTTAAAATTAGGTAAATACGTATAAAAATGTAAAACAAAATACAATATAAAATAATATAAATTGAAACAAAATAAATAAACAAATAATTAATAAAAGAATGTGTATTTGTATAAATATAAATGTACAAAATACACATACAAAATAAACATAAAATAAGGTAAATTTGTAATGAAATATATGTACAAACACATAAAATAATGTAAATTTATATGAAATATATATACAAATACACATAAAATACCATGAATTTGTATAAAATTATATATTCAAAATAAATATTAAATAATGTAAATGCGTATAAAAATATATATAAAAGTATATATAAAATAATGTAAATTGCATCAATATAAAATAACAAAATACCAATAAAGTAATATATATTTGAATGAAAATAGATTTACAAAATACACATAACATAACTAAAATTTGTATTGAAATATATACAAAAATACATAAAAATAATTTGAGTTTGTATGAAAATAGATATCTAAAATACAAAAATAAAACTAGGTAAATTCTTTTAAAATATATATATACAAAATACCCATAAAATATTGTAAATTTGTGTCAGAATATATAAAAACAAATACAATATAAAATAACGTAAATTTGTTTGAAAAATATATACAAATACAACAGAATAATGTCAAATCGTATCAATAGAAATGAGCAGAATATCAATAAAATAACGTAAATTTGTATGAAAATAAAGATGCAAAATACCTATAAAATAAAAGCATATTTTTATAAAAAATACATATACAAAAAATACAAATAGAATAAATTAAATTTGTAATAAAATTAATATACAAAATGCATATACAATAAGGTAAATTTGTATTGAAAATATGCAAAATACACATAAAAGTGTAAATTTGTTTAAAAATCTATATACAAATACACATAATATAACGTAGATTTCTATAGAAAGATATATACAAAATACATATGAAATGATGTAAATACGTATAAAATATATATACAAAAAATACATTAAATAATTTAAATTTCGTCAAATAAATAAACAAAATATCAATAAAAGAATGTATTTGCGTAAAATAGATATAAAGAAATACTATAATAAATAACCCAAGTTTGTATAAAAACTATATACAAAAATACACAAAAATAATTTAAATTTGTATGAAAATAAATATACAAATACACACAAAAATTATTTTATATCTATTTATTCAAATGTACGTTATTTTATGTGAATTTGTTTTCATTTCATACAATTTACATTATTTTATGTGTATTTTGCAATGTATTTAAATACAATTTAACTAATTACATATTTTTATAAAAATATATACAAAAATACACATAGATTAATCAAATTTGTATTAAAATTAATATACAAAATGCACATACTACAGGGAAATTTGTATTGAAAAATATGCAAATACACATAAAACAATGTAAATTTGTTTCAAAATATATATTCGAATACACATAAAATAACGCAGATTTCTATAGAAATATATATAGGAAAATACTTGAAATAATGTAAATGTACGAATAAAAATATATATACAAAATACACATTAAATAATGTTAATTCAGTCAAAATAAATAAACAAAATATCATGAAAAGAATGTGTATTTGTATGAAAATAGATATATAAAATACATAAAATAACCTAAATTTGTATAAAACTATATACAAAAATACACAAAATAATTTAAACTTGTATGAAAATAAATATACAATAATCATATAAAATAGGTAAATTTGTATTGAAATACATATACAAAATACACATAAAATAATGTAAATTTTAATGAAAATATATTAACATATAGACTTAAAATAACGTAAATTTGTATCAAATAAATATAAAAAAATAAAATTAAATAAAGTAAATCTCTATAAAATAATATATACAAAACACAAATAAAATAATGTAAATCGTATCAAAATAAATACAGAAAATATTAATAAAATAATGTAAATTTGTATGAAAATTAAGATGCAAAATACTCATAAAATAAATGCATTTTTATAAAAATATATATTCAAAAAAAATATAAAATTTTTTATATTTTTATTTAAATAGATATATAAAATACACATAAAATAATTTAAATTTGAATTTAAATATATATACAAAATACATAAAATAATGTAAATTTGTATCAAATACCTATACAAATATGAATATATAATAACGTAAATTTGTATAAAATATATAAATAAAATAAACATTAAATAATCTAAATACGTATAAAATTTACAAAATACACAAACAATCATGTAACTCGTATAAAAATAAATATAAAAAATAAAAATAAAATAATTTAAATTTATATTATAAAAAATATAAAAAATAAAAATAAATAAATAAAATATAAATAAAAATATATATAATATAATATATTTTTATACATATTTAAAATATTTAATGTATATTTTGTATATATATATTTTATCCAAATTTACGTGATTTTATATGTATTTGTTTATGTATTTTCTACAAATTTACATTATTTTATGTGAGTTTTGTATATGTATTTCAATACAAATTTGCCTAACTTTATGTGTATTTTGCATATCTATTTTCAAACAAATTTAAATTATTTATGTGTATTTTGTATATATTTTATACAAATTCTAGTTATTTTATTTGTTTTTGTATATATATTATCCTACAAATATACATTCTTTATTGAATTTTGTGTATTTAATTTTTTACGAATTTACATTATTTTATGTATTTTGTATATATATTTTCTTACGTATTTAAAACTATTTTATGTGTATTTTATATATACATTTCATAAAATTTACGTTACTTTTATTGTGTGTATTCGTATATATTTTGAAACATTTTATACAAATTCATGTTATTTTATGCGTATTTGTATATATATTTTCACAAATTTATATTATTTTATGTGTATTCTCACATATATTTTATTACAAATTTTACCTTTTATTTTATGTTTATTTTGTATATTTATTTCATTCAATTTAAATTATTTAATGTGTATATTTGTATTTGTATTTAGGTTATTTTATGTGTGTTTTCTATATATATTTTCATCCAAAATTACATTATTTTATTTTGCTATTTTTAATTTAACTCGATACGAATTTAGATTATTTCAGTATTTTGTATACACATTTTTATACTCATTTACATTTATCTAATGTGTGTTTTGTATATATTTTTTATGCAAACTAATTTTATGTGCATTTTTGTACATATATTTTTATAGAAACTTAAAACGTTATTTTATGTGTATTTTGTATATGTTTTCTCATACAAATTTACATTATTTAATTAGTTTTTGTTTATTTATTTTGATACTTAATGACTTGATTATTTCTGTATTTGTATATGTTTATTTATTTTGATACGAATTACATGATTATATGTGTATTTTGAATATTTTTTATACATGTATTTACATTATTTAATGTGTATTTTGTTTATATATTTTCACAAATTTACCTTTATTATATGTGTATTTGTATAAATATTTTGATACAAATTTAATTTTTATTTTATGTATTTTGTATATATATTTCAATTCAAATTTAGCTTATTTTGTGTGTATTTTGTATATCTATTTTCATACAAATTTATTTACTATTGTATATTTTTGTATATAGTTTTATACAAATTTACATTATTTTATGTGTATTTTGTATATGTATATTTATACAAATACAATATTCTTTTTGGTATTTTGTTTATTTATATTTATACGAATTTACATTATTTTATGTAATTTGTATACATTTTTTATACGTATTTACTTAATTTATATGTGTATTTTGTATATATATTTTTATACAAATCTACGTTATGTTATGTGTATTCGTATATATATTTTGAAACAAATTTATTATATGTGTATTTGTATAAATATTTTCGAGTTAAAATTTACCTTTGTATTCTGCGTATTTTGTATATATATCTAATTCAAATTTAGCTTATTTTATCTGTATTCTATACATCTATTTTCATTAATGAATTTAATTGGGACATTCGGTGTGTATTTTTTAGAAGCTAGTTTTATACAAATTTGATTGTTATTTATTATGTGTATTTTGTATATTTATATTTATACAAATACACGTTTCGGTAGGTATTTTGTTTATTTATTTTGATACGAATTTAGATTATTTTATGTGTAATTTCCAGGTATACATTTTTACATACGTATTTACTTCATTTATTCATTTATTTATTTGTATATATATTTTTATAGAAATCTACGTTATTTTATGTGTATTCGTATATATATTTTGGTAAACAAATTTACATTGTTTTATATGTATTTTGCATATCTATTTCTAATAATAGTATTTACCTTATTATATGTTGTATTTTGTATATTTATTTTAATGCCAAATTAATTTTTTTATGTAGTATTTTTGTAAATATATTAAAAAAAGCAATATTTTATGGGTATTTTGCATCTTTATTTTCATCCAAATTTACATTATTTCCATTAACATTCTTCGGTGTATTTTTTTGGATAATGATTTACATTATTCTATTTGTGTTTTTGTATATATATTTTTTTATACACATATGCCATTATTTAATGAGTATTTGTATATATATTTTATAACAAATTTACGTTAATTTTAAGTATATTTGTTTATATTTTCATTCAAATTTATATTTTATGCTGTGTATTTTGTATGTATTTCAATACAAATTTACCTAATTTTATGTGTTTTTTGCATATTTATTTTCATACAAATTTAATTTATTTTGTGTATTTTTATATATAGTTTTTATACAAATTTACGTTAATTTATGTGTATTTTATACATGTATTTTCATACAAATAATACTTTTGATATTCTCCTTATTTATTTTGTCACGAATTTACACATTATTTAATGTGTGTGTATTTTGTATATATATTTTCATACGCATTTACATCATTTCGTGTATTTTATATATATTTCTATAGAAACCATATTTTAAGTGTATCTATATATATTCTAAAAAATGTAAACCTTTCAATATGTATGTGTATTTTGTATATATAATTTAATACAAATTTGTCTTTATTTACAGTTTATTTTACATTCATTTCATTCAAATCAAATTATTTTTATGTGGCTAGTACTTATTTGTACATACGTTCTTTTATGTGTATTTTCATATTTTCATTCAAAAATTACATTATTTTATCGGTATTTGTTCATTCTTTCGACAATGAGTTTAGATTATTTCATGTAGTATTTTCTATACATATACATAGAGTAAATTCCCCATGAAAATATTAAGCATTGAAAAATACATAAAATGTAAATAAGTATAAAAATATATAAATATAATATATAAAATATAATATATATATATATATATATATATATATATATATATATATATATATATATATATATATATATATATATATATATATATATATATATATATATATATATATATATATATATATATATATATATATATATATATATATATATATATATATATATATATATATATATATATATATATATATATATGAATATATATATAAAATTATGTAAATAAGTATGAAATATATATATCAAATACACTATATAAAATGAAGATTCAATATAAATTTACCTTGTATGTGCATTTTGTATATATATTTCAATACAAATTTAAATATGTTATGTGTATTTTGGAGCCTATATTTTTATAAGAAATGCGTATTTTATGGGAATTTTACATCTTTATTTTCATGCAGCTTTACATTTATTTTGTATATATTTCATAGAAATTACGTATTTTATGAGTATTCATATATATATTTTGATACAAATTTACATTATTGATGTATTTTGCATATCTATTTCAATACAGATTTACCTTATTGTATGTATTTTGTATATTAATTCATACAAATTTAATTTTTATGTATTTTTGTATAAATATATTTTTATTAAAAAATGCGTTATTTATGGGTATTTTTTCATCTTTATTTTCATACAAATTTACATTATTTTATTAATATTCTGTATTTATTTTGATACGATTTTACATTATTCTATTTATGTGTTTGTATATATTTTTTCAAATTTACGTTATTTTAAATATTTGTTTATGTATTTTCATTCAAATTTACATTATTTTATGTGTATTTTGTATATGTATTCAATACAAATTTACCTAATTTATGTGTGTATTTTGTATATTTATTTTCATACAAATATAAATTTTTTGTGTATTTTTGTATATAGTTTATACAAATTTATGTTATCTTATGTGTATTTTGTATATATATTTTCATACAAATACACATTCTTTTATTGATATTTTGTTTATTTATTTTGACATGAATTTACATTATTTAATGTATATATATATATATATATATATATATATATATATATATATATATATATATATATATATATATATATATATATATATATATATATATATATATTTATTTACATCTTTCATTGTATTTTGTATATGATAAAAATGCGTTATTTTATGGGTATTTTATTCTTCATACAAATTTACATTATTTTATTTACATTCTATGTATTTATTATGATTCGATTTTACATTATTCTATTTGTGTTTTGTATATATATTTTTTATACATATTTACAAAACACAAATAGAATAATGTAAATATTAATAAAATAATGTAAATTTGTATGAAAATTAAAATGCAAAATACCCATAAAATAACGCATTTTTTATAAAAATATATATACGAAAACACAAAATATCTGATTTTGTATTAAAATAAATATACAAAATGCACATACAATAAGGTAAATTTGTATTGAAATAGATACGCAAAATACATATAAAACAATGTAAATTTGTTTCAAAATATATAAAGGAATACACCTAAAATAACGTAGATTTCTATAAAAATATATATACAAAATACACATATAATTAAGTAAATACGTATAAAAAAATGTATACAAAATACACATAAAATAATGTAAACTCGTATCAAAATAAATAAACAAAATACTAATAAAAGAATGTGTGTTTGTATAAATATAAATATACAAAAAACACATAAAATAACGTAAATTTATATAAAACTATGTACAAAAATACATAAAAGTAATTAAATTTGTATTAAAATAGATATACAAAATACATATAAAATAAGCTAAATTTGAATTGAAATATATATACAAAATACATAAAATAATGTAAATTTTTATCAAAATACTTATAAAAATACACATATAATAACGTAATTTGTAAAAATATATAAAACAAAATACACATTAAATAATGTAAATACGTATAAAAAAATGTACAAAATACACAAACAATCATGTAATTCGTATCAAAATAAATAGACAAAATACCAATAAAATAATGTAAATTTCTATGAGAAAACATATACAAAATACACATAAATAATGCAAATGTCAATAAAAATATATATAATATAATATATTTTTATACATATTTAAAATATTTAATGTATATATATATATATATATATATTTTATCCAAATTTACGTTATTTTATGTGTATTTGTATATATATTTTATACAAATTTACATTATTTTATATGAGTTTTGTATATGTATTTCAATACAAATATACTAACTTTTATGTATTTTGCATATCTATTTTCAAACAAATTTAAATTATTTTTGTGTATTTTTGTATATATTTTTATACAAATTTTAGTTATTTTATCTGTTTTTTGTTTATATATTTTCCTACAAATATACATTCTTTTATTGGAATTTTGTGTATTTATTTTGTTACGAGTTTACATTATTTTATGTGTATTTTGAATATATATTTTTCTACGTATTTAATTATTATTTTATTTATATATTTACATTTTCATAAAAACGTTATTTTATTTTGTGTTTTCGTATATATTTTGAAACAAATTTTATACAAATCTATGTTCTTTTATATGTATTTGTATACATATTTTCATACAAATTTATATTATTTTATGTGTATTTGTATATATATTTTCATACAAATTTATATTATTTTATGTGTATTTTGTATATTTATTTCATTCAATTTTAAATTATTTAATGTGTATATTTGTATTTGTATTTAGGTTATTTTATGTGTGTTTTCTATATATATTTTCATCCAAAATTACATTATTTTATTGTTATTTTCTTAATTTAACTCGATACGAAAGTTAGATTATTTCATAGGTATTTTGTATTCATATTTTTATACTCATTTACATTATCTAATGTTTGTTTTGTATATATATTTTTATGCAAATTAATTTTATGTGCATTTTGTACATATATTTTATAGAAATTTGCGTTATTTTATGTGTATTTTGTATATGTTTTCTCATACAAATTGACATTATTTAATTAGTTTTTTGTTTATTTATTTTGATACGAATGACATGATTATTTGTGTATTTTGTACATATATTTTGTATACGTATTTACATTTCTTAATGTGTATTTTGTTTATATATTTTTATACAAATTTACGTTATTATATGTGTATTTGTTAAAAATATTTTGAAAGAAATTTACTTTATTTTATGTATTTTGTATATATATTTCAATTCAAATTTAGCTTATTTTGTGTGTATTTTGTATATCTATTTTCATACAAATTTAATTACTTCTGTGTATTTTTGTATATAGTTTTATACAAATTTACGTTATTTTATGTGCATTTTGTATATTTATATTTATACAAATACACATTCTTTTATTGGTATTTTGTTTATTTATATTTATACGAATTTACATTATTTTATGTGTATTTTGTGTACTTTTTCTATTCGTATTAACTTAATTTTATGTTTATTTAGTATATATATTTTTATAGAAATCTACGTTATTATATGAGGATTGGTATATATATTTTGAGACAAATTTACATGTTTTATATGTATTTTGCATATCTATTTCAATACAAATTTACCTTATTGTATGTGCATTTTGTATATTTATTTTAATACAAATTCAAATATTTTGTGTATTTTGGTATATATAATTTTTTAAAAAATGCGTTATTTTATAGGTATTTTGCATCTTAGTTTTCATACAAATTTACATTATTTTATTAATATTCTGTGTATATATTTTGATACGATTTTATTTTATACTATTTGTGTTTTGTATATATTTTTTTATACATATTTTCATTATTTAATGTGTATTTTTTATATATATTTTATACAAATTTACGTTATTTTAAGTGTATTTCTTTATATAATTTCATTCAAATTTACATTATTTTAAATGTATTTTGTATATGTATTTCAATACAAATTTACCTAATTTTATGTGTATTTTGTATATTTATTTTCATACAAATTTAAACTATTTTTGTGTTTTTTTGTATATAGTTTTATACAAATTTAGGTTATTTTATGTGTATTTTCTATATCTAGTTTTATACAAATACACATTCTTTTATTGATATTTTGTTTATTTATTTTGACGCGAGTTTACATTATTTAATGGCTTCCTACAAATGAATAGACCATTTATTATTATTATTATTATTTTATTGCTATTTTGTTTATTCATTTTGATACGAATTACATGATTATATGTGTATTTTGTACATATTTTTTATACGTGTTTACATTATTTAATATGTATTTTGTTTATGTATTTTTAAACAAATTAACGTTATTAAATGTGTATTTGTGTAAATATTTTGATACAAATTTACATTATTTTATGTATTTTGTATATACATTTCAATTCAAATTTAGCTTATTTTATTTTTATTTTGTATATATATTTTCATACAAATTTAATTACTTTTTGTATATACTTTAATACAAATTTACTTTATTTTATGTGTATTTTGTATATTTATATTTATACAAATACACATTCTTTTATTGGTATTTTGTTTATTTATTTTGATACGAATTTACATTATTTTATGTGTATTTTGTATACATTTGTTTATACGTATTTACTTCTTTTTATGTGTATTTTGTATATATTTTATAGAAATCTACGTTATTTTGTGTGTATTCGTATATATATTTTGAAACAAATTTACATTGTTTTATATGTATTTTGCATATCTATTTCAATACAAATTTACCTTATTGTATGTGCATTTTGTATATTTATTTTAATACAAATTCAAATATTTTATGTGTATTTTGGTATATATATTTTTATAAAAAAATGCGTTTCTTTATGGGTATTTTGCATCTTAATTTACATACAAATTTACATTATTTTATTAAGATTCTGTGTATTTATTTTGATACTATTTTACATTATTCTATTTGTGTTTTGTATATATATTTTTTTATACATATTTACATAATTTAATGTGTATTTTTTATATATATTTTATACAAATTTACGTAATTTTAGGTGTATTTTTTATATATTTTCATTCAAATTTAAATATTATTTTATGTGTATTTTGTATATGTATTTCAATACAAATCTATCTAATTTTATTTATATTTTGTACATGTATTTAAATACAAATTTATTTAATTATATGAGTATTTTGTATATCTATTTTCATACAAATTGAAATTAATTTTGTGTATTTTTGTATATATTTTTTATACAAATATATTTTGTATATTTTTTTCCTACATATATACGTTCTTTTATCGTAGTTTTGTTTATTTATTTTTATACGAATTTACATTATTTTAGGTGTATTTGATATGTATATTTTTATACTTATTTATATCATTTTATTTGTGTTTTGAATATATATTTTCATAGAAATTTACTCTATTTTATGGGTATTCGTATATATATTTTGATACAAATTTACATTATTTATGTTTATTTTGCATATCTATTTCAATACAAATTTACCATATTGTATGTGTATTTTGTATATTTATTTTAATACAAATTTAATTATTTTATGTGTATTTTTGTAAAAATATGCGTTATTATTTGGGTATTTTGCATCTTTATTTTCATACAAATTTACTTTATTTTATTGATATTCTGTTTATTTATTTTGATACGATTTTACATTATTCTATGTGTATTTTGTATATATATTTTTATACACATTTACATTATTTAATGTATATTTTGTATATATATTTTATATAAATTTACGCTATTTTATGTGTATTTGTTTATATATTTTCATACAAATTTACAATATTTTATGTGTAATTTGTATATGTATTTCAATACAGATTTGCCTAATTTTATGTGTATTTTGCATATCTATTTTCAAATAAATTTAAATTATTTTTATGTATTTTTTATATATTTTTATACAAATTTTAGTTATTTTATTTGTATTTTGTTTTTATATTTTCCTACAAATATACATTCTTTTAGTGGAATTTTGTTCATTTATTTTCATAAGAATTTGCATAATTTTATGTGTATTTTGTATACATTTTTTTCTACGTATTTACATTATTTTATGTGTATTTTTTATATATATTTTCATAAAAATTTACGTTATTTTATTGTGTGTATTCGTATATGTTTTGATACAAATTTACATTATTTTATGTTTATTTTGCATATCTATTTCAATATAGATTTACTTTATTGTATGTGTATTTTGTACATTTATTATAACACAAATTTAATTATTTTATGTGTACTTTGTATACATTTTCTTTTAGGTATTTACTTCATTTAATGTGTATTTTGAATATATATTTTTATAGTAATCTACGTTATTTTATGTGTATTGGTATATATATTTTGAAGCAAATTTACATTGTTTTATATGTATTTAGCATATCTATTTCAATATAAATCTACCTTATTGTATGTGCATTTTGTATATTTATTGTAATACAAATTTAAATATTTTATATAAATTTAAAATATTTTATGTGTATTTTGTATATCTATTTTCATACAAATACATATTTTGTTTATTTATTTTGACGCGAATTCACATTATTTAATGTGTATTGTTTATATATATTTTTATACGTATTTACGTCATTTCATGTGTATTTTGTATATATATTTCTATAGAAATATATGTTATTTTATGTGTATTCGTATATATATTTTGAAACAAATATACATTGTTTTATGTGCATTTTGCATATTTTTTCAATATAAATTTACCTTATTGTACGTGCATTTTGTATATTAATTTTAATACAAATTTAATTATTCTATGTGTATTTTTGTATATGTATTTTCATAAAAAAAATGCTTTATTTTATGGGTATTTTGCATCTTTATTTTCATACAAATTTACCTTATTTTATTGATATTCTGTGTATTTATTTTGATACGATTTTACATTATTCTATGTATATTTTGTATATATATTTCATACAAATGAACGTTATTTTATGTGAATTTGTTTTCATTTCATACAAATTTACATTATTTTATGTGTATTTTGTACATGTATTTAAATACAAATTTAACTAATTATATGTGTATTATGTATATCTATTTTCATACAAATTGAAATTAATTTTGTGTATTTTGGTATATATTTTTATTCAAATTTTCGTAATTTTATGTGAATTTTGTATATTTATTTTCCTACAAATATACGTTCTTTTATCGGAATTTTGTTTATTTATTTTGATACGAATTTTCATTATTTTAGGTGTATTTGATATATATATTTTTATACTTATTTACATAATTTTATATGTATTTTGAATATATATTTTCATAGAAATTTACTCTATTTTATGTGTATTCGTATATATATTTTGATACAAATTTACATTATTTATGTGTATTTCGCATATCTATTTCAATACAAATTTTCTTTATTATATGTGCCTTTTGTATATTCATTTTGATACAAATTTAATTATTTTATATGTATTTTTGTATATATATTTTTAAACAAATATGTGTTATTATATGGGTATTTTGCATCTTTATTTTCATACAAATTTACATTATTTTATTGATTGTCTGTTTATTTATTTTGATACGATTTTACGTTATTCTGTGTATTTTGTATATATATTTTTAGACATATTTACATTATTTAATGTATATTTTGTACATATATTTTATGGAAATTTACGTTATCTTATGTGTATTTGTTTATATATTTTCATACAAATTTACATTATTTTATGTGTATTTTGTATATGTATTTCAATAAAATTTGCCTAATTTCATTTGTATTTTGCATATCTATTTTCAAACAAATTTAAATTATTTTTGTGTATTTTGTATTATTTTATACAATTTTTTTATTTTATTTGTATTTTGTATATATATTTTCCTACACATTTACATTTTTTTAGAGGAAATTTTGTTTATTTATTTTGATACGAATTTATATTATTTTATGTGTATTTTGTATATATATTTTCTATGTATTTACATTATTTGTATTTATGTTATATATTTTTATTAAAAAATTTACGTAATTTTATTGTGTGTATTCGTATATATTTTGATAAAAATTTTCATTATTTTATGTGTTTTTTGCATATCTATTTCAATAAAAATCTACCTTATTGTATGTGTATTTTGTATATTTATTTTAATACAAATTTAATTATTTGATGTGTATTTTTGTATATATATTTTTTTAAATATGAGATATTTTATGGGTATTTTGCATCTCTAATTTTAAAAAATTTTACATTACGTACATATCTTTTATACGTATTTACATTATTTAATGTGTATTTTGTTTATATATTTTTATACAAATTTACGTTATTATATGTGTATTTGAATATATATTTTGATACAAATTTACATTATTTTATGTATTTTCTATATTTATTTCAATTCAAATTTAGCTTATTTTATGTGTCTTTTGTATATCTATTTTTATACAAATTCAATTATTTTTGTTTATTTTTGTATTAAGTTTTATACAATTTTACGTAATTTTATGTGTATTTTCTATATTTATACAAGTAAACATTCTTTTATTGGCATTTAGTTTATTTATTTTGATACAAATTTACATTATTTTATGTATATTTTGAATACATTTTCTTATACGTATTTACTTCATTTTATGTGTATTTTGTATATATATTTTATAGAAATCTACGTTATTTTATGTGTATTCGTATGTATATTTTGAAACAAATTTACATTGTTTTATATGTATTTTGCATATCTATTTCAATACAAATTTACCTTATTGTATGTGCATTTTGTATATATATTGTAATACAAATTTAAATATTTTATGTGCATTTTGGTATATATATTTTCATAAAAAATGCGTTGTTTTATGGGTATTTTGCATCTTTATTTTCATACAAATTTACATTATTTTATTAATATTCTGTGTATTTATTTTGATACTATTTTACATTATTCTATTTGTGTTTTGTATATATTTTTATACATAGTTACATTATTTAATGTGTATTTTATATATATATTCATACAAATTTTCGTTATTTTAAGTGTATTTGTTTATATATTTTATTCAAATTTATATTATTTTATGTGTATTTTGTATATGTATTTCAATAGAAATTTACCTAATTTCATGTGTATTTTGTATATATATTTTATTGAAATTTAAATTATTTTGTGTATTTTTGTATAGAGTTTTATACAAATTTACAATATTTTATGTGTATTTTGTATATCTATTTTCATACAAATACACATTCTTTTATTGATATTTTGTTTATTTATTTTGATGCGAATTTACATTATTTAATGTGTATTGTGTATATATACGTATTTACGTCATTTCATGTGTATTTTGTATATATATTTCTATAGAAATATACGTTATTTTGTATACGTATATATATTTTGAAACAAATATACTTTGTTTTATGTGCATTTTGCATATTTTTTCAATACAAATTTACCTTATTGTACGTGCATTTTGTATATTAATTTTAATACAAATTTAGCTATTCTATGTGTATTTTGTATATGTATTTTAATAAAAATATGCTTTATTTTATGCGTATTTTGCATCTTTATTTTAATACAAAATTACATTATTTTATTGATATTCTGTGTATTTATTTTGATACGATTTTACATTATTCTATGTATATTTTGTATATCTATTTTATACCAATGTACGTTATTTTATGTGAATTTGTTTTCATTTCATACAAATTTACATTATTTTATGTGAATTTTGTACATGTATTTAAATACAAATTTAACTAATTATATGTGTATTTTGTATATCTATTTTCATACAAATTGAATTAATTTTGTGTATTTTGTATATATTTTATTCAAATTTTCGTAATTTTATGTGTATTTTGTATATTTATTTTCCTACAAATATACGTTCTTTTATCGTAATTTTATTTATTTATTGTGATTCGAATTATCATTATTTTTAGGTGTATTTGATATATATATTTTTATACTTATTTACATAATTTTATATGTATTTTGAATATATATTTTCATAGAAATTTACTCTATATGTATATGTATAGAAAGTACACATGAAATAATCTAAACTCGTATCGAAATAAATGAACAAAATACCGATAAAATAATGTAATTTTGAATGAAAATATATATAGAAAATACACATAAAATAACGTAAATACAAATAAATATATACACATAAAATGATTTGAATTTGAATGAAAATAGATATATTAAAAAACTTAAATTAAGGATAATTTATAATTATATATATATACAAAATACACAAAATAATGTAGATTTGTTTCAAAATATATATACGAATACACATAAAATAACGTAGATTTCTATAGAAATATATATACAAAATACACATGAAATGTTGTAAATACGTATAAAAATATATATACAAAATACACATTAAATAATGTAAATTCGTGTCAAAATATATAATTAAAATATCAATAAAAGAATGTGTATTTGTATGAAAATACATATACAAAATACACATAAAATAACGTAAATTTGTATAAAACTATATATAAAAATACACAAACATAAGTTAAATTTGTATGAAAATAAATATACAAAATACACATAAAATTAGGTAAATTTGTAAAGAAATACATATACAAAATACACATAAAATAATGTAAATTTGAATGAAAATATATAAACAAATACACTTAAATTAACATAAATTTGTATAAAATATATATAAAAAATACTCATTAAATAATGTAAATATGTATAAAAAATATATATACAAAACACAAATAGAATAATGTAAAATCGTATTAAAATAAATACACAGAATGTAAATAAAATAATGTAAATTTGTATGAAAATAAAGATGCAAAATACCCATAAAATAACGCATTTTTTATAAATATACAAAATACACATGAAAGGATGTAAATACGTATAAAAATATATATACAAATACACATTAAATAATGTAAATTCGCGTCAAAATAAATAAACAAAATGTCAATAAAAGAATGTGTATTTGTATGAAAATAAATATACAAAATACACATAAGATAACATAAATTTGTATAAAACTATATACACAAAAATAATTTAAATTTGTATGAAAATAAATATACAAAATACACATAAAATTAGGTAAATTTGTATTGAAATACATATACAAAATACACATAAAATACTGTAAATTTGAATGAAAATACATAAACAAATACACTTAAAATAACGTAAATTTGTATAAAAAATATATACAAAACACAAATAGAATAATGTAAAATCGTATCAAAATAAATACACAGAATATTAATAAAATAATGTAAATTTGTATGAAAATAAAGAAGCAAAATACCCATAAAATAACGCATTTTTTTTAAATATATATACAAAAATACACATAAAAAATTTATTTGTATTAAAATAAATATACAAAATACACATACAATAAGGTAAATCTGTATTGAAATAGATATGCAAAATACATATAAAACAATGTAAATTTGTTTCAAAATATATATACGAATACACATAAAATAACGTAGATTTGTATAAAAATATATATACAAAATACACGTAAAATGAAGTAAATACGTATAAAAAAATGTATACAAAATACACATAAAATAATGTAAATTCGTATCAAAATAAATAAACAAAATATAAAAAAAAGAATGTGTATTTGTATAAATATAAATATACAAAATACACATAAAATAACGTAAATTTGTATAAAACTATATACAAAAATACACATAAGTAATTAAATTCGTATGAAAATAGATATACAAAATACAGATAAAATAAGCTAAATTTGAATTGAAATGTATATACAAAATACATAAAATAATGTAAATTTGTATCAAAATATTTATAAAAATACATATAATAACGTAAATTTGTTTAAAAATATATAAACAAAATACACATGTTTTCTCATACAAATTTACATTATTTTATTGCTATTTTGTTTATTTATTTTGATACGAATGAAAATAGATATACAAAATATACATAAAATAAACTAAATTTGTATTGAAATATATATACAAAATACATAAAATAATGTAAATTTGTATCAAAATATTTTAACAGATGCGCATAAAATAACGTAAATTTGTTTTAAAATATACAAAATACACATTAAATAATGTAAATATGTATAAAAAAATATATACAAAACACAAATAGAATAATGTAGAATCGTATCAAAATAAATACACAGAATATTAATAAAACAATGTAAATTTGTATGAAAATAAAGATGCAAAATACCCATTAAATAACGCATTTTTTTATAAAAATATATACCAAAATACACATGAAAAAATTAATTTGTATTAAAATAAATATACAAAATACACATACAATAAGGTAAATCTGTATTGAAATAGATATGCAAAATACATATAAAACAATGTAAATTTGTTTCAAAATATATATACGAATACACATAAAATAACGTAGATTTGTATAAAAATATATATACAAAATACACATAAAATGAAGTAAATACGTATAAGAAAATGTATACAAAATACACATAAAATAATGTAAATTCGTTTCAAAATAAATAAACAAAATACCAATAAAAGAATGTGTATTTGTATAAATATAAATATACAAAATACACATAAAATAACGTAAATTTGTATAAAACTATATACAAAAAACACAGAAGTAATTAAATTCGTATAAAAATAGATATACAAAATACAGATAAAATAAGCTAAATTTGAATTGAAATGTATATACAAAATACATAAAGTAATGTAAATTTGTATCAAAAAATTTATAAAAATACATATAATAACGTAAATTTGTTTAAAAATATATAAACAAAATACACATTAAGTAATGTAAATACGTATAAAAAATATGTACAAAATACACATATAATCATGTAATTCGTATCAAACTAAATAAACAAAATAGCAATAAAATAATGTAAATTTGTATGAGAAAACATATACAAATACATATAAAATAACGCTAATTTCCATAAAAATATATGTCCAAAAATGAACGTAAAATAAATTAAATTTGGATAAAAATATATACAAAACACACATTAAATAATGTAAATGCGTTCATAAAATAACCTAAATTTGTATAAAACTATATACAAAAATACACAAAAATAATTTAAATTTGTATGAAAAGAAATATACAAAATACACATAAAATTAGGTTAATTTGTATTGAAATACATATACAAAATAAGTATAAAAAAATATATACAAAACACAAATAGTATAATGTAAAATCGTATCAAAATATATACACAGAATATTAATAAAATAATGTAAATTTGTATGAAAATTAAGATGCAAAATACCTATAAAATAACGCATTTTTTATAAAATTATTGATACCAAAATACACATAAAATATTTGAATTTGTATTAAAATAAATATACAAAATGCACATACAATAAGGTAAATTTGTATTGAAATAGATATGCAAAATACATATAAAATAATGTAAATTTGTTTCAAAATATATATACGAATACACATAAAATAACGTAGATTTCAATAAAAATACATATACAAAATACACATAATATTAAGTAAATACGTATAAAAAAATGTATACAAAATACACATAAAATAATGTAAATTCGTATAAATGTAAATAAACAATATACTAATAAAAGAATGTGTATTTGTATAAATATAAATATACAAAATGCACATAAAATAACGTAAATTTATATAAATCTATATACATAAAATAACGCAAATTTCTATAAAAATATATGTACAAAAATGAACATAAAATAAATTTGCATAAAAATATATATACAAAACACACTTTAGATAATGTAAATGAGTATAAAAATATGTATACAAAATACCTATGAAATAATCTAAATTCGTATCGAATTAAATTAAGAAAATATCAATAAAATAATGTAATTTTGGATGAAAATATATATACAAAATACACATAAAATAACCTAAATACAAATACAAATATACACATAAAATAATTTAAAATTGAATGAAATAAATATACAAAATAAACATAAAATAAGGTAAATTTGTAATGAAATATATGAAAAAATACACATAAATAATATAAATTTGTATGAAAATATATATACAAATACACATTAAATAACATGAATTTGTATAAAATTTGTATCAAAATATATACTTATACACAATAAAATAACGTAATTTTTTATGAAAATGTATATACAAAATACACATAAAATAATTTAAATACGTAGAAAAATATTTATAAAAAATACTCATAAAATAATGTAAATTTGTATGAAAATATATAAACAAATACACATAAAATAATGTAAATTTGGATAAAATATATATACAAAATGAACATTAAATAATGTAAATATTTATAAAAAAATATATACAAAATACACATAGAATAATTTTAAATCGTATCAAAATAAATAAAGAGAATATCAATAAAATAATGTAAATTTGTATGAAAATAAAGATGCAAAATATCCATATAATAACGCATATTTACATAAAATATATATACAAAAATACATATAAAATATTTCAATTTGTATTAAAATAAATATACAAAATGCACGTACAATAAAGTAAATTGGTATTGAAATAGATATGCAAAATACAAATCAATAATGTAAATTTGTATCAAAATATATATACGAATACTCATAAAATAGAGTAAATTTCTATAAAATATACATACAAAATAGATATACAAAATACACATATAACTACTTAAATTTGTATTTAAATATACAAAAACACATAAAATAATGTAGATTTGTATGAAATGAAAACAAATACATTTTATATAAAAAATATATACAAAATACACATAGAATAATGCAAAATCATATCAAAATAAATACATAGATTATCAATAAAATAATGTAAGTTTGTATTAAATTAAAGATGCAAAATACCCATAAAATAACGCATATATTTTTTTAAATATATATACAAAAATACACATAAAATAATTTAATTTGTATTAAAATATATATACAAAATGCACATACAATAAGGTAAATTTGTATTGAAATAGATATGCAAAATACATATCAAACAATGTAAATTTGTCTCAAAATATAAATACGAATACACATACAATAACGTAGATTTTTATAAAAATATATATACAAAATACACATAAAATGAAGTAAATACGTATAAAAAATATATAGAAAATACTCATAAAATAATGTAAACTCGTATCAAAATAAATAAACATAATATCAATAGAATGTTGTATCAAAATAAATATACAAAATACACTTAAAATAACGTAAATTTGTATAAAACTATATACAAAATACACAGAAGTAATTAAATTCGTATGAAAATAGATATACAAAATACAGATAAAATAAGCTAAATGTATAAGTATATATTTACAATATTTTATGTGTATTTTGTATATATATTTTTCATCCAAAATTACATTATTTTATTGAATTTTCTTAATTTAATTCGATACAAATTTAGATTATTTCATAGGTATTTTCTATACATATTTTTATACTCATTTACATTATCTAATGTGTTTTGTATATATATTTTATGCAAATTTATTTTATGTTCATTTTGTACATATATTTTTATAGAAATTTGCGTTATTTTATATATATATATATAAATTTACGTTATTTTATGTGCATTTTGTATATTTATATTTATACAAATACACATTCTTTTATTGGTATATTGTATTTATTTACATTTACAAAATACACATATAATAATGTGTATTTTGTATACATTTTTTTATACGTATTTACTTAATGTTATGTGTATTTTGTATATGTATTTATAGAAATCTACGTTATTTTATGTGTATTCGTATATATATATACAAAAACAAAATTATTTTATATTTGTATGCATATCTATTTAAAATACAAATAACCTTATTGTATGCACATTTGTATATTTATTTAATACAAATTGAAATATTTTATGTGTATTTTTACATAATATAAAAAAACGTAATTTTGTATAAAAAATATGTACAAAACACAAATAGAATAATGTAAAATCGTATCAAAATAAATACACAGAATATTAATAAAATAATGTAAATTTGTATGAAAATAAAGAAGCAAAATACCCATAAAATAACGCATTTATAAAAATATATATACCAAAATACACATCAAAAAAATAAATTTGTATTAAAATAAATATACAAAAAACACATACAATAAGGTAAATTTGTACTGAAATAGATATGCAAAATACACATAAAATGAAGTAAATACGTATAACAAAATGTATACAAATACACATAAAATAATGTAAATTCGTATCAAAATAAATAAACAAAATACCAATAAAAGAATGTGTAATTGTGTATTTGTATGAATATAAATATACAAAATACACATAAATTAACGTAAATTTATATAAAACTATATACAAAAATACACAGAAGTAATTAAATTTGTATGAAAATATATACAAAATAGACACGATATAAGCTAAATGTGAATTGAAATATATATACAAAATACATGAAATACAGTAAATTTGTATCAAAATATTTATACAAATACACATATAATTACGTAAATTTGTATGAAAATATATAAACAAAATACACATTAAATAATGTAAATACGTATAAAAAAAATATGTACAAAATACATATATAATCATGTAATTCGTATCAAAATAAATAAACAAAATACCAATAAAATAATATAAATTTGTATGAGTAAACGTGTATGTTGCATATTTTTTCAATATAAATTTACCTTATTATATACGCATTTTGTATATTAATTTTAATACAAATTTAATTATTCGATTTGTATTTTTGTATCTGTATTTTTATAAACATATGCTTTATTTTTGTGGTATTTTGCATCTTTATTTTCATACAAATTTACATTATTTTATTGATATTCTGCTCATTCATTTTGATACGAATTGACATTATTCTATGTGTATTTTGTATATATTTTTTATACAAATTTACGTTATTTTATGTGTAAAAATATGTAAAAAAATACACATATAATCATGTAATTCGTATCAAAATAAATAAACAAAATACCATTAAAATAATATAAATTTGTATGAGTAAACGTGTATGTTGCATATTTTTTTAATACAAAGTTACCTTATTATATACGCATTTTGTATATTAATATTAATACAAATTTAATTATTCGATGTGTATTTTTGTATCTGTATTTTTATAAACATATGCTTTATTTTTTGGGTATTTTGCATCTTTATTTTCATACAAATTTACATTATTTTATTGATATTCTGCTCATTCATTTTGATACGAATTGACATTATTCTATGTGTATTTTGTATATATTTTTCATACAAATTTACGTTATTTTATGAGTATTTGTTTATATATTTTGACACAAATCTACAATATTTTATGGGTATTTTGTATATACATTTCAAAAGGAATTTACCGAGTTTTATGTGTATTTTGTATATCTATTTTCATACAAACTCAAATTATTTCTATGTATTTTTGTATATATTTTAATACAAATTTTAGTTATGTTATGTGTATTTTGTAAATTTATTTTCATTCAAATATATATTATTTTACTGGTGTTTTGTTGATTTATATTGATACGAATTTACATTATTTTATATGTACTTTGTATATATATTTTTATACGCTTTTACATTATTTAATATTTATTTTGAATATATATTTTTATACAAATTCATGGTATTTTATGTGTATTTGTATATATATTTTTATATAAATTTACATTATTTTATGTGTATTTTGTACATATATTTTTTTACAAATCTACCTTATTTTATGTTTATTTTGTATGTGTATTTTGTATATTTATATTTATCCAAATTCACATTCTTTTATTTGTATTTTGTTTATTTATTTTAATTCGAATTTACATTATTTTATGTGTATTTTGTATACATTTTTTTATACGTATTTACTTAATTTTAAGTGTATTTTGTATATATATTTTTATAGAAATCTACGTTTTTTTATTTGTATTCGTATATATATTTTGAAACAAATTTACATTGTTTTACATGTAATTTTTGCATATCTCTTTCAATACAAATTTATCTTATTGTATGTGCATTTTGTATATTTATTTCAATGCAAATTTAAATATTTTATGTGTATTTTGGGATATATATTTTTATAAGATTACGAAAATTTGAATAAAAATATATACAAAAAAACAAAAAAATAAATTTCAATTTGTATGAAAATAGATATACAAAATACACATATAATTAGTTAAATTTGTATTTAAATACATGTACAAAATACACATAAAATAATGTAAATTTGTATGAAATGAAAACAAATTCACATAAAATTCGCGTCAAAATAAATAAACAAAATATCAATAAAAGAATGTGTATTTGTATGAAAATAGATATACAAAATACACATAAAATAACCTAAATTTGTATCAAACTATATACAAAAATACACAAAAATATTTTAAATTTGTATGAAAAAAAATATACAAAATACACATAAAATTAGGTAAATTTGTATTGAAATACATACACAAAATACACATAAAATAATGTAAATTTGAATGAAAATACATAAACAAATACACTTAAAATAACGTAAATTTGTATTAAAAAATAAGTACAAAACACAAATAGAATAATGTAAAATCGTATCAAAATAAATACACAGAATATTAATAAAATAATGTAAATTTGTATGAAAATAAAGAAGCAAAATACCCATAAAATAACGCATTTTTTTTATTTATAAAAATATATATACCAAAATACACATAAAAAATTAAATTTGTATTAAAATAAATATTCAAAAAACACATACAATAAGGTAAATTTGTATTGAAATAGATATGCAAAATACATATAAAACAATGTAAATTTGTTTCAAAATATATATACGAATACACATAAAATAACGTAGATTTCTATAAAAATATATATACAAAATACACATAAAATGAAGTAAATACCTATAAAAAAATGTATACAAAATACACATAAAATACTGTAAATTCGTATTAAAATAAATAAACAAAATACCAATAAATGAATGTGTATTTGTATAAATATAAATATACAAAATACACATAAAATAACGTAAATTTATATAAAACTATTTACAAAAATACACAGAAGTAATTAAATTTGTATGAAAATATATACAAAATACACTCAAAATAAGCTAAATTTGAATTGAAATATATATACAAAATACATGAAATAAAGTAAATTTGAATCAAAATATTTATACAAATACACATATAATAACGTAAATTTGTATGAAAATATATAAACAAAATACACATTAAATAATGTAAATACGTATAAAAAAATATGTACAAAATACACATATAATCATGTAACTCGTATCAAAATAAACAAACAAAATACCAATAAAATAATATAAATTTGTATGAGTAAACGTGTATGTTGCATATTTTTTCAATTCAAATTTACCTTATTATATACGCATTTTGTATATTAATTTTAATACAAATTTAATTATTCGATGTGTATTTTTGTATCTGTATTTTTATAAACATATGCTTTATTTTTTGGGTGTTTTGCATCTTTATTTTCATACAAATACACATTATTTTATTGATATTCTGCTCATTCATTTTGATACGAATTGACATTATTCTATGTGTATTTTGTATATATTTTTCATACAAATTTACGTTATTTTATGTGTATTTGTTTATATATTTTGACACAAATTTACAATATTTTATGGCTATTTTGTATATACATTTCAAAAGAAATTTACCTAGTTTTATGTGTATTTTGTATATCTATTTTCATACAAACTCAAATTATTTCTATGTATTTTTGTATATATTTTAATACAAGTTTTAGTTATGTTATTGTATTTTGTAAATTTATTTTCATTCATATATATATATTATTTTATTGGTGTTTTGTTGATTTATATTGATACGAATTTACATTATTTTATATGTACTTTGTGTATATATTTTTATACGCTTTTACATTATTTAATATTTATTTTGAATATATATTTTTATACAAATTCATGGTATTTTATGTGTATTTGTATATATATTTTCATATAAATTTACATTATTTTATGTGTATTTTGTACATATATTTTATTACAAATCTACCTTCTTTTATGTTTATTTTGTATATGTATTTTGTTTATTTATATTTATCCAAATACACATTCTTTTATTGGTATTTTGTTTATTTATTTTAAATCAAATTTACATTATTTTATGTGTATTTTGTATACATTTTTTTATACGTATTTACTTAATTTTATGTGTATTTTGTATATATATTTTTATAGAAATCTACGTTTTTTTATTTGTATTCGTATATATATTTTGAAACAAATTTACATTGTTTTATATGTATTTTTGCATATCTCTTTCAATACAAATTTACCTTATTGTATGTGCATTTTGTATATTTATTTCAATACAAATTTAAATATTTTATGTGTATTTTGGTATATATATTTTTATAAGAAATGCGCTATTTTATGGGAATTTTGCATCTTTATTTTCATACAAATTTACATTATTTTATTAATATTCAGTGTATTTATTTTGATACGAATTTACATTATTCTATTTGTTTTTTGTATATACTTTTTTATACATATTTACATTATTTAATGAGTATCTTGCATATATATTTTATACAAATTTATTATCTATTATCTATTTTTATATAAATACACATTCTTTACATGATATTTTGTTTATTTATTTTGACACGAATTTACATTATTTGATATGTATTTTGTATATATATTTTTATACGTATTTACATAATTTCATATGTATTTTGTATATATATTTCTATAGAAATCTACTTTATTTTATGTGTATTCGTATATATATTTTGAAACAAATTTACATTGTTTTATATGTATTTTTGAATATCTCTTTTAATACAAATTTACCTTACTGTATATGCATTTTGTATATTTATTTCAATACAAATTTAAATATTTTATGTGTATTTCGGTATATATATTTTTATAAAAAATGCGAAAATTTTTGGGAGTTTTGCATCTTTGTTTTCATACAAATTTACATTATTTTATTGATATTCTGTGTATTTATTTTAATACGATTTTACATTATTCTATTTGTTTTTTGTATATATTTTTTTATACACATTTACATTATTTAATGTGTATCTTGCATATATATTTTATACAAATTTACGTTATTTTAAGTGTATTTGTTTTTATATTTTCATTCAAATTTACATTTTTTTAAAATTCGAAATTACATTGTTTTATGAGTATTTTGTATACATTTTTTTATACGTATTTACTTAATTTTATGTGTATTTTGTATATATATTTTTATAGAAATCTACGTTTTTTTATTTGTATTCGTATATATATTTTGAAACAAATTTACATTGTTTTATATGTATTTTTGCATATCTCTTTCAATACAAATTTACCTTATTGTATGTGGATTTTGTATATTTATTTCAATGCAAATTTAAATATTTTATGAGTATTATGGTATATATATTTTTATAAGAAATGCGCTATTTTATGGGAATTTTGCATCTTTATTTTCATACAAATTTACATTATTTT
Source organism: Eriocheir sinensis (assembly GCF_024679095.1). Classification (NCBI taxonomy): domain Eukaryota; kingdom Metazoa; phylum Arthropoda; class Malacostraca; order Decapoda; family Varunidae; genus Eriocheir; species Eriocheir sinensis. Next base: position 293,452 of record NW_026111128.1, on the reverse strand, counting down.
ATTAATATTCGGTGTATTTATTTTGATACGATGTTACATTATTCTATTTGTTTTTTGTATATACTTTTTTATACATATTTACATTATTTAATGTGTATCTTGCATATATATTTTATACAAATTTATTATCTATTATCTATTTTCATACAAATACACTTTCTTTTCATGATATTTTGTTTATTTATTTTGACACGAATCTACATTATTTGATATGTATTTTGTATATATATTTTTATACGTATTTACATAATTTCATATGTATTTTGTATATATATTTCTATAGAAATCTACTTTATTTCATGTGTATTCGTATATATATTTTGAAACAAATTTACATTGTTTTATATGTATTTTTGAATATCTCTTTCAATACAAATTTACCTTACTGTATATGCATTTTGTATATTTATTTCAATACAAATTTAAATATTTTATGTGTATTTTGGTAAATATATTTTTTAAAAAAATGCGATAATTTTTGGGAATTTTGCATCTTTATTTTCATACAAATTTACATTATTTTATTGATATTCTGTGTATTTATTTTGATACGATTTTTCATTATTCTATTTGTTTTTTGTATATATATTTTTTATACACATTTACATTATTTAATGTGTATCTTGCATATATATTTTATACAAATTTACGTTATTTTAAGTGTATTTGTTTATATATTTTCATTCAAATTTAGATTATTTGATGTGTATTTTGTATATGTATTTGAATACAAATTTACCTAATTTTATGTGTATTTTGTATATTTCTTTTTAAACAAATTTAAATTATTTTTGTGTATTTTTGTATATAGTTTTATACAAATTTAGGTTATTTTATGTACGCATTTACATTATTTAGTGTGTGTTTTGAATATATATTTTTTTACAAATTTACTTTATTTTATGTGCATTTTTGTACATATATTTTTATAGAAATTGGCGTTATTTGTATATGTTTTCTCATACAAATTTACATTATTTTATTGCTATTTTGTTTATTTATTTTGATACGAATTACATGATTATATGTGTATTTTGTACAGATTTTTTATACGTATTTACATTACTTAATGTGTATTTTGTTTATATATTTTTAAACAAATCTACGTTATTATATGTATTTGTATAAATATTTTGATACAGATTTACATTATTTTATGTATTTTGTATGTACATTTCAAATCAAATTTAGCTCATTTTAGCTGTATTTTGTATATATATTTTCATACAAATTTAATTACTTCTGTGTATTTTTGTATATAGTTTTATACAAATTTACGATATTTTATGTGTATTTTGTATATTTATATTTATACAAATACACATTATTTTACTGGTATTTTGTTTATTTATTTTGATACGATTTTTATGTATTTTTTGTATTCATTTTTTTATACGTATTTACTTCATTTTATGTGTATATATTTTTATAGAAATCTACGTTATTTTATGTGTATTCGTATATATATTTTGAAACAAATTTACATTGTTTTATATGTATTTTGCATATCTATTTCAATACAAATTTACCTTATAGTATGTGCATTTTTTATATTTATTTTAATACAAATTTTAATATTTTATGTGTATTTTGGTATATGTATTTTTATAAAAAATGCGTTATTTTATGGCTATTTTGCATCTTTATTTTCATACAAATTTACATTATTTTATTAATATTCTGTGTATTTATTGTTGATACGATTTTATATTATTCTATTTGTGTTTTGTATATATTTTTTTATACATATTTACATTATTTAATGTGTATTTTGTATATATATTTGATACAAATTTAAGTTATTTTAAGTGTACATGTTTATATATTTTCATTCAAATTTCCATTATTTTATGTGTATTTTGTATATGTATTTCAATACAAATTTACCTAATTTTATGTGTATTTTGTATATTTATTTTCATACAAATTTAAATTATTTTTGTGTATTTTTGTATATAGTTTTATACAAACTTAGGTTATTTTATGAGTATTTTGTATATCTATTTTATACAAATACACATTCTTTTATTGATATTTTGTTTATTTATTTTGACGAGAATTTAAATTATTTAATGTGTATTTTGTATATATATATTTTTATACGTATTTACATCATTTCATGTGTATTTTGTATATATATTTCTATAGAAATCTACGTTATTTTATGTGTATTCGTATATATATTTTGAAACAAATTTACACTTTTATGTGCATTTTGTATAATTTTTCAATACAAATTTACCTTATTGTACATGCATTTTGTATATTAATTTTAATACACATTTAATTATTCTTTGTGTTTTTTTGTATATGTATTTTTAAAAAAATATGCTTTATTTTATGGGTATTTTGCATCTTTATTTTCATACAAAATTACATTATTTTATTGATATTCTGTGTATTTATTTTGATACGATTTTACATTATTCTATGTATATTTTGTATATCTATTTTATACAAATATACGTTATTTTTTGTGAATTTGTTTTCATTTCATACAAATTTACATTATTTTATATGTATTTTGTACATGTATTTAAATACAAATTTAACTAATTATATGTGTATTTTGTATATCTATTTTCATACAAATTGAAACTTATTTTTTATTTTTTTTGTATATATTTTTATTCAAATTTTCGTAATTTTATGTGTATTTTGTATATTTATTTTCCTACAAATATACGTTCTTTTCTCGGAATTTATTTTATTTATTTTTATACGAATTTTTTTTTTTTAGGTGTATTTGATATATATATTTTTATACTTATTTACATAATTTTATATGTATTTTGAATATATATTATCATAGAAATTTACTCTATATGTTTATACAAAAAAACACATAAATAATTTAAATTTGTATTTAAATACATATACAAAATAAACTTAAAATAATGTAAATTTGAATGAAATTATATAAACAAATACACTTAAAATAACGTTAATTTGTATAAAATATATATAAAAAATTCACATTAAATAATGAAAATATGTATAAAAAAATATATACGAAACACAAATAGTATAATATAAAATCGTATCAAAATATATACACAGAATATTAATAAAATAATGTACATTTGTATAAAAACTAAGATGCAAAATACCTATAAAATAACGCATTTTTTTTATAAAATTATATATACCAAAATACACATAAAATATTTGAATTTGTATTAAAATAAATATACAAAATGCAAATACAATAAGGTAAATTTAAATTTAAAATATTTTTTTGTATTTTTCTATATAGATTGATACAAATTTAGGTTATTTTATGTGTATTTTGTATATTTATTTTCATACAAATACACATTCGTTTATTGATATTTTGTTTATTTATTTTGACGCGAATTTACATTATTTAATGTGTATTTTGTATATATATTTTTATACGTATTTACATCATTTCATGTGTATTTCGTATAGTTTTAAACAAAATTATATTATTTAATGTGTATTTTGTATATATATATATATATATATATATATATATATATATATATATATATATATATATATATATATATATATATATATATATATATATATATATATATATATATATATATATATATATATATTTATACAAATACACATTCTTTTATTGGTGTTTTGTTTATTTATTTTGATACTAATTTACATTATTTTATGTGTATTTTGTATACATTTTTTATACGTATTTACTTAATTTTATGTGTATTTTGTATATATATTTTTATAGAAATATACCTTATTTCATGTGTATTCGTATATATATTTTGAAACAAATTAACATAGTTTATATGTATTTTGCATATCTATTTTTGTGTATTTTGTATTTATTTTTGTTATACATAGAATAGTGTAAAATCGTATAAAAAAAAGTACACAGAATATCAATAAAATAATTTAAATTTGTATGAAAATAAAAATGCAAAATACTCATAAGATAAAGCATATTTTTTTTTTAAATACATATACAAAAATACACATAGAATAATTAAATTTGTATTAAAATTAATATACAAAATGCACACATACAATAAGGTAAATTTGTATTGAAAAAACATAAAATACAAATAAATCATTGTAAATTTGTTTCATAATATATATACTAATACACATAAAATAACGTAGATTTCTATAGAAATATATATACAAAATACAAATTAAATTATGTAAATACTTATAAAAATATATATATATATATATATATATATATATATATATATATATATATATATATATATATATATATATATATATATATATATATATATATATATATATATATATATATATATATATATATATATATATATATATAAAATACATATTAAGTAATGTAAATTCGTGTCAAAATAAATAAACAAAATATCATGAAAAGAAGGTGTATTTGTATGAAAATAAATAATAGATAATAAATTTGTATGAAATATATATGCAAGATATACATTAAATAATGTAAATATGTATAAAAAATATATATATACAAAAAACAAATAGAATAATGTAAGATCGTATCAAAATAAATACATCGAATATTAATAAAATAATGTAAATTTGTTTGAAAATAAAGATGCAAAATTCCCATCAAATAGCGCATTTCTTATAAAAATATATATACCAAAATACACATAAAATATTTAAATTTGTATTGAAATAAATATACAAAATGCACATACAATAAGGTAAACTTCTATTGAAAGAGATATGCAAAAATACATATAAAATTATGTAAATTTGTTTCAAAATATATATACGAATACACATAAAATAACGTAGATATCTATAAAAATATATATACAAAATACACATAAAATTAGGTAAATAAGTATAAAAAAATGTAAACAAAATACACATAAAATAATATAAATTCGAAACAAAATAAATAAACAAAATACAAAGAAAAGAATGTGTATTTGTATAAATATAAATGTACAAAATACACATACAAAATAAACATAAAACAAGGTAAATTTTTAATGAAAGATATGTACAAAATACACATAAAATAATGTAAATTTATATGAAAATATATATACAAATACACATAAAATACCTTGAATTTGTATAAAATTATATATTCAAAATAAATATTAAATAATGTAAATGCGTATAAAAATATATATAAAAAGTACATATAAAATAATGTAAATTCGTATCAATATAAATCAACAAAATACCAATAAAATAATATATATTTGAATGAAAATAGATTTACAAAATACACATAACATAACTAAAATTTGTATTGAAATATATACAAAAATACATAAAATAATTTGAGTTTGTATGAAAATAGATATTCAAAATACACATAAAACTAGGTAAATTTCTTTTGAAATATATATACAAAATACCCATAAAATATTGTAAATTTGTGTCAAAATATATAAACAAATATACATAAAATAACGTAAATTTGTTTGAAAAATATATACAAAATACACATAGAATAATGTCAAATCGTATCAAAATGAATGAGCAGAATATCAATAAAATAACGTAAATTTGTATGAAAATAAAGATGCAAAATACCAATAAAATAAAGCATATTTTTATAAAAATACTTATACAAAAATTCACATTGAATAATTAAATTTGTCTTAAAATTAATACACAAAATGCATATACAATAAGGTAAATTTGTATTGAAAAAATATGCAAAATACACATAAAAGTGTAAATTTGTTTAAAAATCTATATACGAATACACATAATATAACGTAGATTTCTATAGAAATATATATACAAAATACACATGAAATGATGTAAATACGTATAAAAATATATATTCAAAATACACATTAAATAATTTAAATTCTCGTCAAAATAAATAAACAAAATATCAATAAAAGAATGTGTATTTGTATGAAAATAGATATACAAAATACTCATAAAATAACCTAAGTTTGTATAAAACTATATACAAAAATACACAAAATAATTTAAATTTGTATGAAAATAAATATACAAAATACACATAAAATTATTTTGTATATCTATTTTATACAAATGTACGTTATTTTATGTGAATTTGTTTTCATTTCATACAAATTTACATTATTTTATGTGTATTTTGTACATGTAATTAAATACAAATTTAACTAATTATAGTTGTATTTTGTATATCTATTTTCATACAAATTGAAATTTATTTTTTTGTTTTTTTGTATATATTTTTATTCAAATTTTCGTAATCTTATAAAAATATATATACCAAAATACACATAAAATTTTTAAATTTGCATTGAAATAAATATACAAAATGCACATACAATAAGGTAAATTTGTATTGAAAGAGATATGCAAAAATACATATAAAACAATGTAAATTTGTTTCAAAATATATATACGAATACAAATAAAAAAACGTAGATTTCTATAAATATATATATAAAAAATACACATAAAACTCAGTAAATACGTATAAAAAAATGTATACAAAATACACATAAAATAATGTAAATTCCAATTAAAATAAATAAACAAAATACCAATAAAAGAATGTCTATTTGGATAAATATATATATATATATATATATATATATATATATATATATATATATATATATATATATATATATATATATATATATATATATATATATATATATATATATATATATATATATATATATATATATATATATATATATATATATACAAAATACACATACAAAATAAACATAAAATAAGGTAGATTTGTGATAAAATATATGTACAAAATGCACATAAAATAATGTAAATTTATATGAAAATATATATACAAATACACATAACATACAATGAATTTGTATAAAAATATATATTCAAAATAAATATTAAATAATGGAAAAGCGTATAAAAATATATATACAAAGTACATATAAAATAATGTAAATTCGTATCAATATAAATCAACAAAACACCAATTAAATAATATATATTTGAATGAAAATGAATTTACAAAATACACATAACATAACTAAAATTTGTATTAAAATATATACAAAAATACATAGAAATAATTTGAGTTTGTATGAAAATAGATATACAAAATACACATAAAACTAAGTAAATTTCTTTTGAAATGTATGTACAAAATACCCATAAAATATTGTAAATTTGTGTCAAAATATATAAACAAATACACATAAAATAACGCAAATTTGTATGAAAAATATATACAAAATACACATAGAATAATGTCAATTCCTATCAAAATGAATGAGCAGAATATCAATAAAATAATGTAAATTTGTATGAAAAAAAAGATGCAAAATACCCAAAAAATAAAGAATATGTTTATAAAAATACAGATACAAAAATACACATCGAATAATTAAATTTGTATTAAAATGAATATACAAAATGCGTATATAATAAGGTAAATTTGTATTGAAGAAATATGCAACATACACGTTTACTCATACAAATTTATATTATTTTATTGGTATTTTGTTTATTTATTTTGATACGAATTACAAGATTATATGTGTATTTTGTACATTTTTTTTTATACGTATTTACATTATTTAATGTGTATTTTGTTTATATATTTTCATACAAATTTACGTTATTATATGTGTATTTGTATAAATATTTTGATACAAATTTACTTTATTTCATGTATTTTGTATATATATTTCAATTCAAATTTAGCTTATTTCTTGTGTATTTTGTATATATTTTCATACAAATTTAATTACTTCTGTGTATTTTTGTATATAGTTTTATATAAATTTACGTTATTTTATGTGTATTTTGTATATTTATATTCATACAAATATACATTCTTTTATTGGTATTTTGTTTATTTATTTTGATACGAATTTACATTATTTTATGTGTATTTTGTATACATTTTTTTATACGTATTTACTTCATTTTATGTGTATTTTGTATATATATTTTTATAGAAATCTACGTTATTTTATGTGTATTCGTATATATATTTTGAAACAAATTTACTTTGTTTTATATGTATTTTGCATATCTATTTCAATACAAATTTACCTTATTGTATGTGTTTTTTGTATATTTATTTTAATACAAATTTAATTTTTTGATGTGTATTTTGGTATATATATTTTTATAAATAAAAAAATGCGTTATTTTATGGGTATTTTGCTTCTTTATTTTCATACAAATTTACATTATTTTATTAATATTCTGTGTATTTATTTTGATACGATTTTACATTGTTCTATTTGTGTTTTGTACATATTTTTTTTATACAAATTTACGTTATTTTAAGTGTATTTGTTTATGTATTTTCATTCAAATTTACATTATTTTATGTGTATTTTGTGTATGTATTTCAATACAAATTTACCTAATTTTATGTGTATTTTGTACATTTATTTTCATACAAATTTAAAATAGGTTTGTGTATTTTTGTATATAGTTTGATACAAATTTAGGTTATTTTATGTGTATTTTGTATATCTATTTTCATACAAATACACATTCTTTTATTGATATTTTGTTTATTTATTTTGACGTGAATTTACATTATTTAATGTGTATTTTGTATATATATTTTATACGTATTTACATCATTTCATGTGTATTTTGTATAGTTTTTAAACAAATTTACATTATTTAATGTGTATATATATATATATATATATATATATATATATATATATATATATATATATATATATATATATATATATATATATATATATATATATATATATATATATATATATTTATACAAATACACATTCTTTTATTGGTATTTTGTTTATTTATTTTGATACTAATTTACATTATTTTATGTGTATTTTGTATACATTTTTTATACGTATTTACCTAATTTTATGTGTATTTTGCATATATGTTTTTATAGAAATCTACCTTATTTCATGTGTATTCGTATATATATTTTGAAACAAATTTACATTGTTTATATGTATTTTGCATATCTATTTTTGTGTATTCTGTATTTATTTTTGTTATACATAGAATAATGTAAAATCGTGTCAAAATAGGTGCACAGAATATCAATAAAATAATTTAAATTTGTATGAAAATAAGGATGCAAAATACCTATAAGAGAAAGCATATTTTTTTTTTAAATACATATACAAAAATACACATAGAATAATTAAATTTGTATTAAAATTAATATACAAAATGCACACATACAATAAGGTAAATTTGTATTGAAAAAAAACGCAAAATACAAATAAAACAGTGTAAATTTGTTTCAAAATATATATACGAATACACATAAAATAACGTAGATTTCTATAGAAATATATATACAAAATACACATGAAATTATGTAAATATATATTTAAAATACATATTTATTGTTAATACGAAACAAATAAATAAACACAAAATACCAATAAAAGAATGTGTATTTGTTCTGTGTATTTTTGCATATAGTTTTATACAAATTTACGATATAAATACACAAAATATACATTAAATAATTTAAAATTGAATCAAATAAATATACAAAATAAAAATAATAAGATAAATTTGTAATAAAATATGTATGAAATACACATGAAATAATATAAATTTGTATGAAAATATATATACAAATACACATAAAATAACATAAATGTATAAAATTTGTTTAAAAATATATACGAATAGACACAATAAAATAACGTAAATTTTGAAAATGTATATATATAAAATACACATAAAATAATTTAAATACGTAGAAAAATATATACAAAATACACATAAAATAATGTAAATTCGTAAAAAATTAAATACACGAAATTCCAATAAAAGAATGTATATTTGTAGGAAAATATATATACAAAAAACAAATAAAATAACTAAAATTTGTATAAAAATATATTCAAAAATACACAAAAATAATTTAAGTTTGTTTGAAAATAGATATGCAAAATACACATAAAGTTAGGCCAATTTGTATTTTGTATATCTATTTTTATACATATTTACTTAATTTATGTGTATTTTGTATATATATTTTTATAGAAATCTACGTTATTTTACGTGTATTCGTATATATATTTTGAAACAAATTTACATTGTTTTATATGTATTTTTGCATATCTCGGTCAATACAAGTTTACCTTATTGTATGTGCATTTTGTATATTTACTTCAATACAAATTTAAATATTTTATGTGTATTTAGGTATATATATTTTTATAAGAAATGCGCTATTTTATGGGAATTTTGCATCTTTATTTTAATACAAATTTACATTATTTTATTAATATTCGGTGTATTTATTTTGATACGATTTCACATTATTCTATTTGTTTTTTGTATATATTTTTTTTTATACATATTTACATTATTTAATGTGTATCTTGCATATATATTTTATACAAATTTATTATCTATTATTTATTTTCATACAAATACACATTCTTTTCATGATATTTTGTTTATTTATTTTGACACGAATTTACCTAGATATGTATTTTGTATATATATTTTTATACGTATTTACATAATTTCATGTGTATTTTGTATATATATTTCTATAGAAATCTACGTTATTTTATGTGTATTCGTATATATATTTTGAAACAAATTTACTTTGTTTTATATGTATTTATGAATATCTCTTTCAATACATATTTACCTTACTGTATATGCATTTTGTATTTTTATTTAAATACAAATTTAAATATTTTATGTGTATTTTGGTATATATATTTTATAAAAAAATGCGCTATTTTATGGGAATTTTGCATCTTTCTTTTCATACAAATTTACATTATTTTATTGATATTCTGTGTATTTATATTGATAGGATTTTACATTATTCTATTTCTTTTTTGTATATATTTTTTTATACACATTTACATTATTTAATGTATATCTTGCATATATATTTTATACAAATTTACGTTATTTTAAGTGTATTCGTTTATATATTTTCATTGAAATTTACATTATTCTATGTGTATTTTGTATTTGTATTTCAATACAAATTTACCTAATTTTATGTGTATTTTCTATATTTCTTTTCATACAAATTTTAAATATTTTTGTGTATTTTTGTATATAGTTTTATACAAATTTAGGTTATTTTATGTACGCATTTACTTTATTGAATGTGTGTTTTGTATATATATTTTTATGCAAATTTACTTTATTTTATGTGCATTTTTGTACATATATTTTTAGAAAATTTTATGTTACTTTATGTATTTGTATATGTTTTCATCTTTCATACAAATTTACATTATTTTATTGCTATTTTGTTTATTTATTTTGATACGAATGAAAATAGATATGTAAATATACATAAAATAAACTAAATTTGTATTGAAATATATATACAAAATACATAAAATAATGTAAATTTGTATCATAATATTTTAACAGATGCATAAAATAACGTAAATTTGTTTTAAAATATACAAATACATTAAATAATGTAAATATGTATAAAAAAATAGATACAACACAAATAGAATAATGTAAATCGTATCAAAATAAATACACAGAATATTAATAAACAATAAATTTGTATGAAAATAAACATGCAAAATACCCATTAAATAAAGCATTTTTATAAAAATATATATACCAAAATACACATGAAAAATTAATTTGTATTAAAATAAATATACAAAATACACACAATAAAGTAAATCTGTATTGAAATAGATATACAAATACATATAAAAAACAATGTAAATTACAAAAATAATTTAAATTTGTTTGAAAATAGATATGCAAAATATGTGTATTTTGTATATATATTTCAATTTAAATTTAGCTTATTTTGTGTGTATTTTGTATATATTTTCATACAAATTTAATTACTTTTGTGTATTTTTGTATTTTGTATATTAATATTCTGTGTATTTATTTTGATACGATTTTACATTATTCTATTTGTGTTTTGTACATATTTTTTTATACAAATTTACGTTTTTTAAGTGTATTTGTTTATGTATTTTCATTCAAATTTACATTATTTTATGTGTATTTTGTGTATGTATTTCAATACAAATCTACCTAATTTTATGTGTATTTTGTATATTTATTTTCATACAAATTTAAAATATTTTTGTTTATTTTTGTATATAGTTTGATACAAATTTAGGTTATTTTATGTGTATCTTGTATATTTATTTTCATAAAAATACACATTCTTGTATTGATATTTTGTTTATTTATTTTGACGCGAATTTTATGTGAATTTGTTTTCATTTCATACAAATTTAACTTATTTTATGTGTGTTTTGTACATGTATTTAAATACAAATTTAACTAATTATATGTGTATTTTGTATATCTATTTTCATACAAATTGAAATTTTGTTTTTTTGTTTTTTTGTATGTAGTTTTATTCAAATTTTCGTAATCTTATAAAAATATATATACCAAAATACACATAAAATATTTAAATTTGCCATGAAATAAATATACAAAATGCACATACAATAAGGTAAATTTGTATTGAAAGAGATATGCAAAAATACATATAAAACAATGTAAATTTGTTTCAAAATATATATGCGAATACAAATAAAAAAACGTAGATTTCTATAAAAATATATATACAAAATACACTTAAAATTAAGTAAATACGTATAAAAAAATGTATACAAAATACACATAAAATAATGTAAATTCGAATTAAAATAAATAAACAAAATACCAGTAAATGAATGTGTATTTGGATAAATATAAATATACAAAATATACATACAAAATAAACATAAAATAAGGTAGATTTGTAAAAAAATATATGTACAAAATACACATAAAAAATGTAAATTTATATAAAAATATATATACAAATACATAAAATACCATGAATTTGTATAAAAATATATTTTCAAAATAAATATTGAACAATGGAAAAGCGTATAAAAATACATATAAAAAGTACATATAAAATAATGTAAATTCGTATCAATATAAATCAACAAAGCACCAATAAAATAATATATATTTGAATGAAAATAAATTTACAAAATACACATAACATAACTAAAATTTGTATTAAAATATATACAAAAATACATAGAAATAATTTGAGTTTGTATTAAAATAGATATACAAAATACAAAACTAGGTAAATTTCTTTTGAAATGTATATACAAAATACCCATAAAATATATTAAATTTGTGTCAAAATATATAAATACATAAAAATAACGTAAATTTGTATGAAAAATATATACAAAATACACATAGAATAATGTCAATTCGTATCAAAATGAATGAGCAGAATATCAATAAAATAATGTAAATTTGTATGAAAATAAAGATGCAAAATACCCAAAAAATAAAGCATTTGTTTATAAAAATACAGATACAAAAATATACATCGAATAATTAAATCTGTATTAAAAGTAATATACAAAATGCGTATATAATAAGGTAAATTTGTATTGAAAAAATATGCAACATACACGTTTACTCATTCAAATTTATATTATTTTATTGGTATTTTGCTGATTTATTTTGATACGAATTACATGATTATATGTGTATTTTGTAAATTTTTTTATACGTATTTACATTATTTAATGTGTATTTTGATTATTTATTTTCATGCAAATTTACGTTATTATATGTGTATTTGTATAAATATTTTGATACAAATTTACTTTATTTCATGTATTTTGTATATATATTTCAATTCACATTTAGCTTTATTTTGTATATATTTTCATACAAAATTAATTACTTCTGTGTATTTTGTATATAGTTTTATATAAATTTACGTTATTTTATGTGTATTTTGTATATTTATATTTATACAAATACACATTCTTTTATTGGTATTTTGTTTATTTATTTTGATACGAATTTACATTATTTTGTGTTTTTTGTATACATTTTTTTATACGTATTTACTTCATTTTATGTGTATTTTGTATATATATTTTTATAGAAATCTACGTTATTTTATGTGTATTCGTATATGTATTTTGAAACAAATTTACATTGTTTTATATGTATTTTGCATATCTATTTCAATACAAATTTACCTTATTGTATGTGTTTTTTGAATATTTATTTTAATACAAATTTAATTTTTTGATGTGTATTTTGGTATATATATTTTTATAAATAAAAAAATGCGTTATTTTATGGGTATTTTGCTTTTTTATTTTCATACAATTTTACATTATTTTATTAATATTCTGTGTATTTATTTTGATACGATTTTACATTATTCTATTTGTGTTTTGTACATATTTTTTTATACAAATTTACGTTATTTTAAATGTATTTGTTTATGTTTTTTCGTTCAAATTTACATTATTTTATATGTATTTTGTGTATGTATTTCAATACAAATTTACCTAATTTTATGTGTATTTTGTATATTTATTTTCATACAAATTTAAAATATTTTTGTGTATTTTTGTTTGATACAAATTTAGGTTATTTTATGTGTATTTTGTATATCTATACGTATATAATAAGGTAAATTTGTATTGAAAAAATATGCAACATACACGTTTACTCATACAAATTTATATTATTTTATTGGTATTTTGTTTATTTATTTTGATACGAATTACATGATTATATGTGTATTTTGTACATATTTTTAAAAATAAAATAACGTAAATTTGTATGAAAAATATATACAAAATACACATAGAATAATGTCAATTCGTATCAAAATGAATGAGCAGAATATCAATAAAATAATGTAAATTTGTATGAAAATAAAGATGCAAAATACCCAAAAAATAAAGCATATGTTTATAAAAATACAGATACAAAAATAACCATCGAATAATTAAATTTGTATTAAAATTAATATACAAAATGCGTATATAATAAGGTAAATTTGTATTGAAAAAATATGCAACATACACGTTTACTCATACAAATTTATATTATTTTATTGGTATTTTGTTTATTTATTTTGATACGAATTACATGATTATATGTGTATTTTGTACATATTTTTTTATATGTATTTACATTATTTAATGTGTATTTTGTTTATATATTTTCATACAAATTTACGTTATTATATGTGTATTTGTATAAATATTTTGATACAAATTTACTTTATTTCATGTTTTTTGATTTTTTTTTTATATATATGATTGATATAAATTTACGTTATTTTTAAGTTCATAGTTTATATATCATTCAAATTTACATTATTTATGTATTTTCTATATATGTATTTCAATAATAAATTTACCTATTTTTATATGTTTTATGTATATTTATTTTCATACAAGTTTAAATTATTTTGTGTATTTTGTATATAGTTTTATACAAATTTGAGTTTTATTTTATGTATTTCTGTATATTCATTACACAAATACACATTCTTTCATGATATTTTTTGTTTATTTATTTGACAACGAATTAACATTATTTAACGTGGTTATCTTTGTATATATTTTTATACGTATTTACTATTTCAAGTGTATTTTGTATATATATTTCCATAGAAACTGGGTGTTATTTTACGTATTCATATATATTTTTGAAACAAATTTACATTTCATTATATGTGTATTTTGTATATTTTAATACAAATTTACCTTTTATTGTATGTGCATTTTGTATATTAATTTTAATACAAATTTGATTAATGTATGTGTATTTTGTATATGTATTTTGTAAAATAAAGTTTATTTTATATATTTGCATCTTTATTTATACAAATTTAAATTATTTTATTGATTCTGTATTATTTTGATAGATTTTATTATTGTTTCATGTGTATTTTTGTATATATATTTTATATAAATGTATTTGTTTGTATTTCATACAAATCTACATTATTTTATGTGTTTTTGTACATGTATTTAAATACAAATTTAACTAGTTATATGTGTATTTTGTATATCTATTTTGTATGTATATTTTCATAGAAATTTACTCTATTTTATGAGTATTCGTATATATATTTTGATACAAATTTACATTATTGATGTGTATTTTGTATCACAAATTTACATTATTGATGTATTTTGCATATCTATTTCAATACAAATTTACTTTTATTGTACGTGCATTTTGTATATTTATTTTAATATATATATATATATATATATATATATATATATATATATATATATATATTTATGCAAATATGCGTTATTATATGGGTATTTTGCATCTTTATTTTCATACAAATTTACATTATTTAATTAGTTTTTTGTTTATTTATTTTAATACGAAATACTTGATTATTGGTGTATTTTGTAAATATTTTTTTATACGTATTTACATTACTTAATTTTATAATACAATAATCATTAAGTAATGTAAATACGTATAAAAAAATATTTACAAAATACACCAATAATCAAGTCATTCGTATCAAAATAAATAAACAAAAAACTAATTAAATAATGTAAATTTGTATGAGAAAACATATACAAAATACACATAAAATAACGTTTTAAGTTTCTATAAAACTATATGTACAAAAATGTACATAAAATTAGTTTGCATAAAAAAAATATATACAAAACACACATTAGATAATGTAAATGAGTATAAAAATATGTATACAAAATACCTATGAAATAATCTAAATTCGTATCGAGTTAAATTAAGAAAATAACAATAAAATAATGTAATTTTGGATGAAAATATATATAGAAAACACACATAAAATAACCTAAATACAAATACAAATATACACATTAAATAATTTAAAATTGAAATTTTGTTTATATATTTTTTTTACAAATTTACGTTATTATATGTGTATTTGTTAAAAATATTTTTAAACGAATTTACTTTATTTTATGTATTTTGTATATATATCTCAATTCAAATTTAGCTTATTTTGTGTGTATTTTGTATATCTATTTTCATACAAATTTAATTACTTCTGTGTATTTTTGTATATTGTTTTATACAAATTTACGTTATTTTATGTGCATTTTGTATATTTATATTTATACAAATACACATTCTCTTATTCGTATTTTGTTTATTTATATTTATACGAATTTACATTATTTTATGTGTATTTTGTATACATTTTTGATTCGTATTTACTTAATTTTATTTGTATTTTGTATATATATATTTATAGAAATCTACGTTATTTTATGTGTATTCGTATATATATTTTGAAACAAATTTACTTTGTTTTATATGTTTTTTGCATATCTATTTCAATACAAATTTACCTTATTGTATGTGCATATTGTATATTTATTTTAATACAAATTCAAATATTTTATGTGTATTTTGGTATATATAATTTTATAAAAATGTGTTATTTTATAGGTATTTTGCATCTTAGTTTTCATAGAAATGTACATTATTTTATTAATATTCTGTGTATATATTTTGATACGATTTTATATTATACTATTTGTGTTTTGTATATATTTTTTTATACATATTTTCATTATTTAATGTGTATTTTTTATATATATTTTATACAAATTAACGTCATTTTAAGTGTATTTGTTTATATAATTTCATTCAAATTTACATTATTTTAAGTGTATTTTGTATATGTATTTCAATACAAATTTACCTAATTTTATGTGTATTTTGTATATTTATTTTCATACAAATTTAAATTATTTTTTGTGTTTTTTTGTATATACATATAGAGTAAATTTCTATGAAAATATATATTCAAAATACATATAAAATTATGTAAATAAGTATAAAAATATATATATCATATACACCTAAAAAAATGAAAATTCGTATCAAAATAAATAAACAAAATTCCGATAAAAGAACGTATATTTGTAGGAAAATAAATATACAAAATACACATAAAATTACGAAAATTTGAATAAAGTATATACAAAAAAACAAAAAAATAAATTTCAATTTGTATGAAAATAGATATACAAAATACACATATAATTAGATAAATTTGTATTTAAATACATGTACAAAATACACATAAAATAATGTAAATTTGTATGAAATTTACATTATTTAATGTGTATTTTGTATATATATTTATATACGTATTTACATCCTTTCATGTGTATTTTGTATATTTATAAAAAATGCGTTATTTTATGGGTATTTAGCATCTTTATTTTCATACAAAATAACATTATTTTATTTACATTCTGTATTATTTATTTAATTCAATTTTACATTATTCCTTTATTATTTTTTGTATATATATTTTTATACATATTTACATTATTTAATAGTATTTTTTATATATATTTTATACATATTTATGTTAATTTAAGTGTATTTGTTTTTATATTTTCGTCCAAATTTACATTATTTTATGTGTATTTTGTATATGTATTTCTTTACAAGTTACCTAATTTTATGAGTATTTTGTATATATATTTTCATACAAATTTAACTTATTTTGTGTATTTTTATATATAGTTTTTTTATACAAATTTACGTTTATTTTTATGTGTATTTTGTATGTTTTCATACAATTACACATTCTTTTATTGATATTTTTTAATTATTTATTTTGACACAATTTACACATTATTTGTGTGTATTTTGTATATATATATTTTTATGCATTTACAACATTTCATGTGTGTGTTTGTAAATGTATTTCTATAGAAATCTACGTTATTTATGTGTATTTGTATATATATTTTGAAACAAATCTACATTATTTGTGTATTTATATATATATTTCATTATAAATTTGTCTTATTTTTAAGTTTTATTTTTATATCTATTTTCATTCAAATTCAAATCATTTTGTGTGTATATATATATATTTGTATTTTACGTTATTTATGTGTATTATGTCATTTCAAAGTACATTATTTTATCCCAGTATTTTTGTTTTATTATTTCGTGCAATTTAGATTATTTCATGTGTATTTTCTATACATATACATATAGAGTAAATTTCTATGAAAATATATATTAAAAATACATATAAAGTTATGTAAATAAGTATAAAAATATATATATATCAAATACACCTAAAAAAAATTAAAATTCGTATCAAAATAAATAAAAAAAATTCCGATAAAAGAACGTAAATTCGAATTAAAATAAATAAACAAAATACCAATAAAAGAATGTGTATTTGGATAAATATAAATATACAAAATACACATACAAAATAAACATAAAATAAGGAAGATTTGTAATAAAATATATGTACAAAATACACATAAAATTATGTAAATGTATATGAAAATATATATACAAATACACATAAAATACCATGAACTTGTATAAAAATATATATTCAAAATAAATATTAAATAATGGAAAAGCGTATAAAAATATATATACAAATTACATATAAAATAATGTAAATTCGTATCAATATAAATCAACAAAACACCAATAAAATAATATATATTTGAATGAAAATAAATTTACAAAATACACATAACATAACTAAAATTTGTATTAAAATATATACAAAAATACATAGAAATAATTTGAGTTTGTATGAAAATAGATATACAAAATACACATAAAACTAGGTATATTTCTTTTGAAATGTATATACAAAATACCCGTAAAATATTGTAAATTTGTGTCAAAATATATAAACAAATACACATAAAATAACGTAAATTTGTATGAAAAATATACACAAAATACAAATAGAATAATGTCAATTCCTATCAAAATGAATGAACAGAATATCAATAAAATAATGTAAATTTGTATGAAAATAAAGATGCAAAATACCCAAAAAATAAAGAATATGTTTATAAAAATACAGATACAAAAATACACATCGAATAATTAAATTTGTATTAAAATTAATATACAAAATGCGTATATAATAAGGTAAATTTGTATTGAAAAATATGCAACATATATATTTTCATACAAATTTATATTATTTTATTTGTATTTTTTCATATATTTCATTACAAATTTACCTTATTTTATGTTTATTTTGCATATTTATTTCATTCAATTTTAAATTATTTTATGTGTATATTTGTATTTGTATTTAGGTTATTTTATGTGTATTTTGTATATATATTTTCATCCAAAATTACATTATTTTATTGGTATTTCTTAATTTAATTCGATACGAATTTAGATTATTTCATAGGTATTTTGTATACATATTTTTATACTCATTTACATTATCTAATGTATGTTTTGTATATATATTTGTTTGCAAATTTATCTAATGTTCATTTTTGTACATATATTTTTATAGAAATTTGCGTTATTTTATGTATATAGTTTTATATAAATTTACGTTATTTTTTGTGCATTTTGTATATTTATATTTATACAAATACACATTCTTTTATTGGTATATTGTTTATTTACCTTTATTCGAATTTACATTATTTTATGTGTATTTTGTATACATTTTTTTTATACGTATTTACTTAATTTTATGTGTATTTTGTATATGTATTTTTATAGAAATCTACGTTATTTTATGTGTATTCGCATATATATTTTGAAACAAATTTACATTATTTTATATGTATTTTGCATATCTATTTCAATACAAATTTACCTTATTGTATGTGCATTTTGTATATTTATTTTGATACAAATTCAAATATTTTATGTGTATTTTGGTATCAATATTATGAGTATTTTGAATATATATTTTTATAGAAATCTACGTTATTTTATGTGTATTAGTATATATTTTGAAACAAATTTACATTGTTTTATATGTATTTTTGCATATCTCTTTCAATACAAGTTTACCTTATTGTATGTGCATTTTGTATATTTACTTCAATACAAATTTAAATATTTTATGATTATTTTGGTATATATATTTTTATAAGAAATGCGCTATTTGATGGGAATTTTTCATCTTTATTTTCATACAAATTTACATTATTTTATTAATATTCGGTGTATTTATTTTGATACGATTTCACATTATTCTATTTGTTTTTTGTATATATATTTTTTATACATATTTACATTATTTAATGTGTATCGTGCATATATATTTCATACAAATTTATTATCTATTATTTATTTTCATACAAATACACATTCTTTTCATGATATTTTGTTTATTTATTTTGACACAAATTTAATTAGATATGTTTTGTATATATATTTTTATACGTATTTACATAATTTCATGTGTATTTTGTATATATATTTCTATAGAAATCTACGTTATTTTATGTGTATTCGTATATATATTTTGAAACAAATTTACTTTGTTTTATATGTATTTTTGAATATCTCTTTCAATAAATATTTAACTTACTGTATATGCATTTTGTATATTTATTTCAATACAAATTTAAATATTTTATGTGTATTTTGGTATATATATTTTTATAAAAAATGCGCTATTTTATGGGAATTTTGCATCTTTCTTTTCATACAAATTTACATTATTTTATTGATATTCTGTGTATTTATATTGATAGGATTTTACATTATTCTATTTCTTTTTTGTAAATATTTTTTTATACACATTTACATTATTTAATGTGTATCTTGCATATATATTTTATACAAATTTACGTTATTTTAAGTGTATTTGTTTATATATTTTCATTCAAATTTACATTATTCTATGTGTATTTTGTATATGTATTTCAATACAAGTTTACCTAATTTTATGTGTATTTTGTATATTTCTTTTCATACAAATTTTAAATATTTTTGTGTATTTTTGTATATAGTTTTATACAAATTTAGGTTATTTTATGTACGCATTTACTATATTTAATGTGTGTTTTGTATATATATTTTTATGCAAATTTACTTTATTTTATGTGCATTTTTGTACATATATTTTTTTAGAAATTTGCGTTAATTTATGTGTATTTGTATATGTTTTTTCATACAAATTTACATTATTTGATTGCTATTTTGTTGATTTATTTTGATACGAATGAAAATAAATATACAAAATATACATAAAATAAACTAAATTTGTATTGAAATATATATACAAAATACATAAAATAATGTAAATTTGTATCAAAATATTTTAACAGATGCGCATAAAATAACGTAAATTTGTTTTAAAATATACAAAATACACATTAAATAATGTAAATATGTATAAAAAAAAATATACAAAACACAAATAGAATAATGTAAAATCGTATTAAAATAAATACACAGAATATTAATAAAACAATGTAAATTTGTATGAAAATAAAGATGCAAAATACCCATTAAATAACGCATTTTTTATAAAAATATATATACCAAAATACACATGAAAAAATTAATTTGTATTAAAATAAATATACAAAATACACATACAATAAGGTAAATCTGTATTGAAATAGATATGCAAAATGTATATAAAACAATGTAAATTTGTTTCAAAATATATATACGAATACACATAAAATAACGTAGATTTGTATAAAAATATATATACAAAATACACATAAAATAATGTAAATTCGTATCAAAATAAATAAACAAAATACCAATAAAAGAATGTGTATTTGTATAAATATAAATATACAAAATACACATAAAATAACGTAAATTTGTATAAAACTATACAAAAATACACAGAAGTAATTAAATTCGTATGAAAATAGATATACAAAATACCGATAAAATAAGCTAAATTTGAATTGAAATGTATATACAAAATACAATATTTTATGTGTATATTTGTATTTGTATTTAGGTTATTTTATATGTATTTTGTATATATATTTTCATCCAAAATTTCATTATTTTATTGGTATTTTCTTAATTTAATTCGATACGAGTTTAGATTATTTCATAGGTATTTTCTATACATATTTTTATACTCATTTACATTATCTAATGTGTGTTTTGTATATATATTTTTCTGCAAATTTATTTTATGTTCATTTTTATACATATATTTTTATAGAAATTTGCGTTATTTTATGTATATAGTTTTATATAAATTTACGTTATTTTATGTGCATTTTGTATATTTATATTTATACAAATACACATTCTTTTATTGGTATATTGTTTATTTACATTTATACGAATTTACATTATTTTATGTGTATTTTGTATACATTTTTTATACGTATTTACTTTATTTTGTATGTATTTTGTATATGTATTTTTATAGAAATCTACGTTATTTTATGTGTATTCGTATATATATTTTGAAACAAATTTACATTATTTTATATGTATTTTGCATATCTATTTCAATACAAATTTACCTTATTGTATGTGCATTTTGTATATTTATTTTAATAAATTGAAATATTTTATGTGTATTTTGGTATCAATAATTTTATAAAAAAACGTAAATTTGTATAAAAAAATATGTACAAAACACAAATAGAATAATGTAAAATCGTATCAAAATAAATACACAGAATATTAATAAAATAATGTAAATTTGTATGAAAATAAAGAAGAAAAATACCCATAAAATAACGCATTTTTTTTTTTTTTTTTTAAATATATACCAAAATACACATCAAAAAATTAAATTTGTATTAAAATAAATATACAAAAAACACATACAATAAGGTAAATCTGTATTGAAATAGATATGCAAAATACATATAAAACAATGTAAATTTGTTTCAAAATATATATACGAATACATATAAAATAACGTAGATTACTATAAAAATATATATACAAAATACACATAAAATGAAGTAAATACGTATAAAAAAATGTATACAAAATACACATAAAATAATGTAAATTCGTATCAAAATAAATAAACAAAATACCAATAAAAGAATGTGTATTTGTATAAATATAAATATACAAAATACACATAAAATAACGTAAATTTATATAAAACTATATACAAAAATACACAGAAGTAATTAAATTTGTATTATAATATATACAAAATACACACAAAATAAGCTAAATTTGAATTGACATATATATACAAAATACACATATTTTGCATATCTATTTCAAACAAATTTAAATTATTTTTGTGTATTTTTGTATATATTTATTTTTTTTATACATAGAATAAGGTAAAATCGTATCAAAATAAGTACACAGAATATCAATAAAATAATTTAAATTTGTATGAAAATAGAGATGGAAAATACCCATAAGATAAAGCATTTTTTTTTTAAACATATACAAAAATACACATAGAATAATTAAATTTGTATTAAAATTAATATACATAATGCACACATACAAAAAGGTAAATTTGTATTGAAAAAAAAAAAACGCTAAATACAAATAAAACAGTGTAAATTTGTTTCAAAATATATATACGAATACACATAAAATAACGTGTATATTGTATATCTATTTTCATACAAATACACATTCTTTTATTGATATTTTGTTTATTTATTTTGACGCGAGTTTACATTATTTAATGTGTATTTTATATATATATATATATATATATATATATATATATATATATATATATATATATATATATATATATATATATATATATATATATATTTATATATATATATATTTATATATATATATATATATATATATATATATATATATATATATTTATATTTATACGTGTTTACATCATTTGATGTGTATTTTGTATATATATTTCTATAGAAATCTACGTTGATTTATGAGTATTCGTATATAGATTTTGAAATAAATTTACACTGTTTTATGTGTATTTTGCATATTTTTTCAATACAAATTTACTCTATTGTATATGCATTTTGTATATTAATCTTAATACAAATTTAATTAAGCTATGTGTATTTTTGTATATGTATTTTTATAAAAATATGCTTTATTTTATGAGTATTTTGCAATTTTATTTTCATACAAATTTACATTATTTTATTTATATTCTGTTTATTTTTTTTTAAACAATTTTACATTATTCTATGTGTATTTTGTATATCTATATTTATACGTATTTACTTAATTTTATGTGTATTTTGTATATATATTTTTATAGAAATCTACGTTATTTTATGTGTATTCGTATATATATTTTGAAACAAATTTACATTGTTTTATATGTATTTTTGCATATCTCTTTCAATACAAGTTTACCTTATTGTATGTGCATTTTGTATATTTATTTCAATACAAATTTAAATATTTTATGTGTATTTTGGTATATATATTTTTATAAGAAATGCGCTATTTTATGGGAATTTTGCATCTTTATTTTCATACAAATTTACATTATTTTATTAATATTCGGTGTATTTATTTTGTTACGATTTCACATTATTCTATTTGTTTTTTGTATATATATTTTTTTTACATATTTACATTATTTAAAGTGTATCTTGCATATATATTTCATACAAATTTATTATCTATTATTTATTTTCATGCAAATACACATTCTTTTCATGATATTTTGTTTATTTATTTTGATACGAATTTACCTAGATATGTATTTTGTATATATATTTTTATACGTATTTACATAATTTCATGTGTATTTTGTATATATATTTCTATAGAAATCTACATTATTTTATGTGTATTCGTATATATATTTTGAAACAAATTGACTTTGTTTTATATGTATTTTTGAATATCTCTTTCAATACATATTTACCTTACTGTATATGCATTTTGTATATTTATTTCAATACAAATTTAAATATTCTATGTGTATTTTGGTATATATATTTTTATAAAAAATGCTCTATTTTATGGGAATTTTGCATCTTTCTTTTCATACAAATTTACATTATTTTATTGATATTCTGTGTATTTATATTGATAGGATTTTACATTATTCTATTTCTTTTTTGTATATATGTATCTTGCATATATATTTTATACAAATTTACGTTATTTTAAGTGTATTTGTTTATATATTTTCATTCAAATTTACATTATTTATGTGTATTTTGTATATGTATTTCAATACAAAATTTACCTAATTTTATGTGTATTTTGTATATTTCTTTTCATACAAATTTTAAAAAATTTTGTGTATTTTTGTATATAGTTTGATACAAATTTAGGTTATTTTATGTACGCATTTACATTATTTAATGTGTGTTTTGTATATATATTTTTATGCAAATTTACTTTATTTTATGTGCATTTTTGTACATATATTTTTTAAGAAATTTGCGTTATTTTATGTGTATTTGTATATGTTTTCTCATACAAATTTACATTATTTTATTGGTATTTTGTTTATTTATTTTGATACGAATGAAAATAGATATACAAAATATACATAAAATAAACTAAATTTGTATTAAAATATATATACAAAATACATAAAATAAGGTAAATTTGGATTAAAATATTTTAACAGATGCGCATAAAATAACGTAAATTTGTTTTAAAATATACAAAATAAACATTAAATAATGTAAATATGTATAAAAAAATATATACAAAACACAAATAGAATAATGTAAAATCGTATCAAAATAAATACACTGAATATTAATAAAACAATGTAAATTTGTATGAAAATAAAGATGCAAAATACCCATTAAATAACGCATTTTTTTATAAAAATATATATACCAAAATACACATGAAAAAATTAATTTGTATTAAAATAAATATACAAAATACACATACAATAAGGTAAATCTGTATTGAAATACATATGCAAAATACATATAAAACAATGTAAATTTGTTTCAAAATATATATACGAATACACATAAAATAACGTAGATTTGTATAAAAATATATATACAAAATACACATAAAATGAAGTAAATACGTATAAGAAAATGTATACAAAATACATATAAAATAATGTAAATTCGTATCAAAATAAATAAACAAAATTCCAATAAAAGAATGTGTATTTGTATAAATATAAATATACAAAATACACATAAAATAACGTAAATTTTTATAAAACTATATACAAAAATACACAGAAGTTATTAAATTCGTATGAAAATAGATATACAAAATACAGATAAAATAAGCTAAATTTGATTTGAAATGTATATAGAAAATACATAAAATAATGTAAATTTGTATCAAAATATTTATAAAAATACATATAATAACGTAAATTTGTTTAAAAATATATAAACAAAATACACATTAAGTAATGTAAATATGTATAAAAAATTTGTACAAAATACACATATAATCATGTAATTCGTATCAAACTAAATAAACAAAATATCAATAAAATAATGTAAATTTGTATGAGAAAACATATACAAATACATATAAAATAACGCTAATTTCCATAAAAATATATGTCCAAAAATGAACGTAAAATAAAGTAACTTTGGATAAAAATATATATAAAAAACACACATTAAATAATGTAAAGCCGTACATAAAATAACCTAAATTTGTATAAAACTATATACAAAAATACACAAAAATAATTTAAATTTGTATGAAAAGAAATATACAAAATACACATGAAATTACAAAATACACATAAAATTAAGTATATACGTATAAAAAATGTATACAAAATACACATAAAATAATGTAAATTCGTATAAATATAAATAAACAATATAGCAATAAAAGAATGTGTATTTGTATAAATATAAATATACAAAATGCACATAAAATAACGAAAATTTATATAAAACTATATACATAAAATAACGCAAATTTCTATAAAAATATATGTACATAAATGAACATAAAATAAATTTGCATAAAAATATATATATACAAAACACACATTAGATAATGTAAATGAGTATAAAAATATGTATACAAAATAGGTACCTATGAAATAATCTAAATTCGTATCGAATTAAATTAAGAAAATACCAATATAATAATGTAATTTTGGATGAAAATATATATACAAAATACACATAAAATAACCTAAATACAAATACAAATATACACATAAAATAATTTAAAATAGAATGAAATAAATATATAAAATAAACATAAAATAAGGTAAATTTGTAATGAAATATATGAAAAAATACACATAAAATAATATAAATTTGTATGAAAATATATATACAAATACACATTAAATAACATGAATTTGTATAAAATTTGTATCAAAATATATACTTATACACAATGAAATAACGTAATTTTTTAATGAAAATGTATATACAAAATACACATAAAATAATTTAAATACGTAGAAAAATATATATACAAAAAACACATAAAATAATGTAAATATGTATGAAAATATATAAACAAATACACATAAAATAATGTAAATTTGGATAAAATATATATACAAAATGAACATTAAATAATGTAAATATGTATAAAAAAATATATACAAAAAACACATATAATAATGTTAAATCGTATCAAAATAAATAAAGAGAATATCAATAAAATAATGTAAATTTGTATGAAAATAAAGATGCAAAATATCCATATAATAACGCATATTTGCAAAAAAATATATATACAAAAATACATATAAAATAATTAAATTTATTAAAATAAATATACAAAATACGTACAATAAAGTAAATTTATTGAAATAGATATGCAAATACACATTAATAATGTAAATTTGTATCAAATATATATACGAATACTCAAAAATAGAGTAAATTTCTATGAAAATATACATACAAAATAGATATACAAAATACATATATATATATATATATATATATATATATATATATATATATATATATATATATATATATATATATATATATATATATATATATATATATATATATATATATATATATATATATATATATATATATATATATATATATATTTTTTATACGTGTTTACATCATTTGATGTGTATTTTGTATATATATTTCTATAGAAATCTACGTTGATTTATGAGTATTCGTATATAGATTTTGAAATAAATTTACACTGTTTTATGTGTATTTTGCATATTTTTTCAAAACAAATTTACCTTATTGTATATGCATTTTGTATATTAATTTTAATACAAATTTAATTATGCTATGTGTATTTTTATATATGTATTTTTATAAAAATATGCTTTATTTTATGGGTATTTTGCATTTTTATTTACATACAAATTTACATTATTTAATTTATATATATATTTTTTTTGAAACAATTTTACATTATTCTATGTGTATTTTGCATATCTATTTTTATACGTATTTACTTAATTTTATGTGTATTTTGTATATATATTTTTATAGAAATCTACGTTATTTTATGTGTATTCGTATATATATTTTGAAACAAATTTACATTGTTTTATATGTATTTTTGCATATCTCTTTCAATACAAATTTACCTTATTGTATGTGCATTTTTTATATTTATTTGAATACAAATTTAAATATTTTATGTGTATTTTGGTATATATATTTATATAAGAAATGCGCTATTTGATGGGAATTTTGCATCTTTATTTTCATACAAATTTACATTATTTTATTAATATTCGGTGTATTTATTTTGATACGATT
Source organism: Eriocheir sinensis (assembly GCF_024679095.1). Taxonomy (NCBI): domain Eukaryota; kingdom Metazoa; phylum Arthropoda; class Malacostraca; order Decapoda; family Varunidae; genus Eriocheir; species Eriocheir sinensis. The sequence goes on along the minus strand of NW_026111128.1, from coordinate 264,308 downwards.
TCACATTATTCTATTTGTTTTTTGTATATATTTTTTTTATACATATTTACATTATTTAATGTGTATCTTGCATCTTTTATCGTAATTTTGTTTATTTATTTTTATACGAATTTACATTATTTTAGGTGTATTTGATATGTATATTTTTATACTTATTTATATCATTTTATTTGTGCTTTGGATATATATTTTCATAGAAATTTACTCTATTTTATGGGTATTCGTATATATATTTTGATACAAATTTACATTATTTATGTTTATTTTGCATATCTATTTCAATACAAATTTACCATATTGTATGTGTATTTTGTATATTTATTTTAATACAAATTTAATTATCTTATGTGTATTTTTGTAAAAATATTCGTTATTATTTGGGTATTTTGCATCTTTATTTTCATACAAATTTACATTATTTTATTGATATTCTGTTTATTTATTTTGATACGATTTTACATTATTCTATGTGTATTTTGTATATATATTTTAATACACATTTACATTATTTAATGTATTTTTTGTATATATATTTTATATAAATTTACGCTATTTTATGTGTATTTGTTTATATATTTTCATACAAATTTACAATATTTTATGTGTAATTTGTATATGTATTTCTACACAGATTTGCCTAATTTTATGTGTATTTTGCATATCTATTTTCAAACAAATTTAAATTATTTTTATGTATTTTTTATATATTTTTATACAAATTTTAGTTATTTTATTTGTATTTTGTATTTATATTTTCCTATAAATATACATTCTTTTAGTGGAATTTATTCATTTATTTTCATAAGAATTTACATAATTTTATGTGTATTTTGTATATATATTTTCATAAAAATTTACGTTATTTTATTGTGTGTATTCGTATATGATTTGATACAAATTTACATTATTTTATGTTTATTTTGCATATCTTTTTCAATATAGATTTACCTTATTGTATATGTATTTTGAATATTTATTTTAATACAAATTTAATTATTTTATGTGTACTTTGTATACATTTTCTTATACGTATTTACTTCATTTAATGTGTATTTTGTATATATATTTTTATAGTAATCTACGTTATTTTATGTGTATTGGTATATATATTTTGAAGCAAATTTACATTGTTTTATATGTATTTAGCATATCTATTTCAATATAAATCTACCTTATTGTATGTGCATTTTTATATATTTATTGTAATACAAATTTAAATTTTTTATTATTTTGGTATATATATTTTTATAAAAAGAGTTTTATATAAATTTAAAATATTTTATGTGTATTTTGTATATCTAATTTCATACAAATACACATTTTTTATTGATATTTTGCTTATTTATTTTGACGCGAATTCACATTATTTAATGTGTATTATGTATATATATTTTTATACGTATTTACGTCATTTCATGTGTATTTTGTATATATATTTCTATAGAAATATATGTTATTTTATGTGTATTCGTATATATATTTTGAAACAAATATACATTGTTTTATGTGCATTTTGCATATTTTTTCAATATAAATTTACCTTATTGTACGTGCATTTTGTATATTAATTTTAATACAAATTTAATTATTCTATGTGTATTTTTGTATATGTATTTTCATAAAAAAATGCTTTATTTTATGGGTATTTTGCATCTTTATTTTCATAAAAATTTTCATTTTTTTATTGATATTCTGTGTATTTATTTTGATACGATTTTACATTATTCTATGTATATTTTGTATATATATTTCATACAAATGAACGTTATTTTATGTGAATTTGTTTTCATTTCATACAAATTTACATTATTTTATGTGTATTTTGTAAATGTATTTAAATACAAATTTAACTAATTATATGTGTATTATGTATATCTATTTTCATACAAATTGAAATTAATTTTGTGTATTTTAGTATATATTTTTATTAATATTTTCGTAATTTTATGTGAATTTTGTATATTTATTTTCCTACAAATATACGTTCTTTTATCGGAATTTTGTTTATTTTTTTTTATACGAATTTTCATTTTTTTAGGTGTATTTGATATATATATTTTTATACTTATTTACATAATTTTACATGTATTTTGAATATATATTTTCATAGAAATTTACTCTATTTTATGTGTATTCGTATATATATTTTGATACAAATTTACATTATTTATGTGTATTTCGCATATCTATTTCAATACAAATTGTCTTTATTGTATGTGCCTTTTGTATATTTATTTTGATGCAAATTTAATTATTTTATGTGTATTTTTGTATATATATTTTTAAACAATTATGCGTTATTATATGGGTATTTTGCATCTTTATTTTCATACAAATTCACATTATTTTATTGATTGTCTGTTTATTTATTTTGACACGATTTTACGTTATTCTGTGTATTTTGTATATATATTTTTAGACATATTTACATTATTTAATGTATATTTTGTACATATATTTTATGGAAATTTACGTTATCTTATGTGTATTTGTTTATATATTTTCATACAAATTTACATTATTTTATGTGTATTTTGTATATGTATTTCAATAAAAATTTGCCTAATTTCATTTGTATTTTGCATATCTATTTTCAAACAAATTTAAATTATTTTTGTGTATTTTTGTATTATTTTAATACAATTTTATTTTATTTTATTTGTATTTTGTATATATATTTTCCTACACATATACATTCTTTTAGAGGAAATTTTGTTTATTTATTTTGATACGAATTTACATTATTTTATGTGTATTTTGTATATATATTTTTCTATGTATTTACATTATTTTATGTGTATTTTGTATATATTTTTTCATAAAAATTTACGTAATTTTATTGTGTGTATTCGTATATTTTGATAAAAATTTTCATTATTTTATGTGTTTTTTGCATATCTATTTCAATAAAAATCTACCTTATTGTATGTGTATTTTGTATATTTATTTTAATACAAATTTAGTTATTTTATGTGTATTTTTGTATATATTTTTTTTAAATATAAGATATTTTATGGGTATTTTGCATCTTTAATTTTATAAATTTTTACATTACGTACATATCTTTTATACGTATTTACATTATTTAATGTGTATTTTGTTTATATATTTTTATACAAATTTACGTTATTATATGTGTATTTGAATATATATTTTGATACAAATTTACATTATTTTATGTACTTTCTATATTATTTCAATTCAAATTTAGCTTATTTTATGTGTCTTTTGTATATCTATTTTCATACAAATTTTATTATTTTTGTTTATTTTTGTATATAGTTTTATACAATTTTACGTTATTTTATGTGTATTTTGTATATTTATATTTATACAAGTAAACATTCTTTTATTGGCATTTAGTTTATTTATTTTGATACGAATTTACATCATTTTATGTGTATTTTGTATACATTTTCTTATACGTATTTACTTCATTTTATGTGTATTTTGTATATATATTTTATAGAAATCTACGTTATTTTATGTGTATTCGTATGTATATTTTGAAACAAATTTACATTGTTTTATATGTATTTTGCATATCTATTTCAATACAAATTTACCTTATTGTATGTGCATTTTGTATATTTATTGTAATACAAATTTAAATATTTTATGTGCATTTTGGTATATATATTTTCATAAAAAATGCGTTGTTTTAAGGGTATTTTGCATCTTTATTTTCATACAAATTTACATTATTTTATTAATATTCTGTGTATTTATTTTGATACTATTTTACATTATTCTATTTGTGTTTTGTATATATTTTTTTATACATGTTTACATTATTTAATGTGTATTTTCTATATATATTTCATACAAATTTTCGTTCTTTTAAGTGTATTTGTTTATATATTTTTATTCAAATTTACATTATTTTATGTGTATTTTGTATATGTATTTCAATAGAAATTTACCTCATTTCATGTGTATTTTGTATATATATTTTATACAAATTTAAACTATTTTTTGTGTATTTTTGTATAGAGTTTTATTCAAATTAACAATATTTTATGTGTATTTTGTATATCTATTTTCATACAAATACACATTCTTTTATTGATATTTTGTTTATTTATTTTGATGCGAATTTACATTATTTAATGAGTATTGTGTATATATATTTTTATACGTATTTACTTCATTTCATGTGTATTTTGTATATATATTTCTATAGAAATATACGTTATTTTATGTGTATTCGTATATATATTTTGAAACAAATATACATTGTTTTATGTGCATTTTGCATATTTTTTCAATACAAATTTACCTTATTGTACGTGCATTTTGTATATTAATTTTAATACAAATTTAGCTATTCTATGTGTATTTTTGTATATGTATTTTTATAAAAATATGCTTTATTTTATGGGTGTTTTGCATCTTTATATTCATACAAAATTACATTATTTTATTGACATTCTGTGTATTTATTTTGATACGATGTTACATTATTCTATGTATATTTTGTATATCTATTTTATACCAATTTACGGTATTTTTTGTGAATTTGTTTTCATTTCATAAAAATTTACATTATTTTATGTGAATTTTGTAACTGTATTTAAATACAAATTTAACTAATTATATGTGTATTTTGTATATCTATTTTCATACAAATTGAAATTAATTTTATGTATTTTTGTATATATTTTTATTTAAATTTTAGTAATTTTATGTGTATTTTGTATATTTATTTTCCTACAAATATACGTTCTTTTATCGGAATTTTATTTATATATTTTGATACGAATTTTCATTTTTTTTAGGTGTATTTGATATATATATTTTTATACTTATTTACTTAATTTTATATGTATTTTGAATATATATTTTCATAGAAATCTACTCTATATGTATATGTATAGAAAATACACATGAAATAATCTAAATTCGTATCGAAATAAATGAACAAAATATAGATCAAATAATGTAATTTTGAATGAAAATATATATAGAAAATACACATAAAATAACGTAAATACAAATAAATATATACACATAAAATGATTCGAATTTGAATGAAAATAGATATAAAAATAAACTTAAAATAAGGCAAATTTATAATGAAATATATATACAAAATACACATAAAATAATGTAGATTTGTTTCAAAATATATATACGAATACACATAAAATAACGTAGATTTCTATAGAAATATATATACAAAATACACATGAAATGTTGTAAATACGTATAAGAATATATATACAAAATACACATTAAATAATGTAAATTCGTGTCAAAATAAATAATTAAAATATCAATAAAAGAATGTGTATTTGTATGAAAATACATATAAAAAATAAAAAAAAAATAAATTAAATTTTTATAAAAATATATATAAAAATAAAAAAAAATAAGTTAAATTTTTATTAAAATAAATATACAAAATACACATAAAATTAGGTAAATTTGTAAAGAAATACATATACAAAATACACATAAAATAATGTAAATTTGAATGAAAATATATAAACAAATACACTTAAATTAACATAAATTTGTATAAAATATATATAAAAAATACTCATTAAATAATGTAAATATGTATAAAAAAATATATATACAAAACACAAATAGAATAATGTAAAATCGTATTAAAATAAATACACAGAAGGAAATTAAAATAATGTAAATTTGTATGAAAATAAAGATGCAAAATACCCATAAAATAACGCATTTTTTATAAATATACAAAATACACATGAAAGGATGTAAATACGTATAAAAATATATTTACAAAATACACATTAAATAATGTAAATTCGCGTCAAAATAAATAAACAAAATGTCAATAAAAGAATGTGTATTTATATGAAAATAAATATACAAAATACACATAAGATAACATAAATTTGTATAAAACTATATACAAAAATACACAAAAATTATTTAAATTTGTATGAAAATAAATATACAAAATACACATAAAATTAGGTAAATTTGTATTGAAATACATATACAAAATACACATAAAATACTGTAAATTTGAATGAAAATACATAAACAAATACACTTAAAATAACGTAAATTTGTATAAAAAAATATATACAAAACACAAATAGAATAATGTAAAATCGTATCAAAATAAATTCACAGAATATTAATAAAATAATGTAAATTTGTATGAAAATAAAGAAGCAAAATACCCATAAAATAACGCTTTTTTTTTTAAATATATATACAAAAATACACATAAAAAAATTTATTTGTATTAAAATAAATATACAAAATACACATACAATAAGGTAAATCTGTATTGAAATAGATATGGAAAATACATATAAAATAATGTAAATTTGTTTCAAAATATATATACGAATACACATAAAATAACGTAGATTTGTATAAAAATATATATACTAAATACACGTAAAATGAAGTAAATACGTATAAAAAAATGTATACAAAATACACATAAAATAATGTAAATTCGTATCAAAATAAATAAACAAAATACCAATAAAAGAATGTGTATTTGTATAAATATAAATATACAAAATACACATAAAATAACGTAAATTTGTATAAAACTATATACAAAAATACACAGAAGTAATTAAATTCGTATGAAAATAGATATACAAAATACAGATAAAATAAGCTAAATTTGAATTGAAATGTATATACAAAATACATAAAATAATGTAAATTTGTATCAAAATATTTATAAAAATACATATAATTACGTAAATTTGTTTAAAAATATATAAACAAAATACACATTAAGTAATGTAAATACGTATAAAAAATATGTACAAAATACACATATAATCATGTAATTCGTATCAAACTAAATAAACAAAATAGCAATAAAATAATGTAAATTTGTATGAGAAAACATATACAAATACATATAAAATAACGCTAATTTCTATAAAAATATATGTCCAAAAATGAAGGTAAAATAAATTAACTTTGGATAAAAATATATATACAAAACACACATTAAATAATGTAAATGCGTACATAAAATAACCTAAATTTGTATAAAACTATATACAAAAATACACAAAAATAATTTAAATTTGTATGAAAAGAAATATACAAAATACACATAAAATTAGGTTAGTTTCTATTGAAATACATATACAAAATACACATAAAATAATGTAAATTTGAAAGAAAATATATAAACAAATACACATATAATAACGTAAATTTGTATCAAATATATATACAAAATACACATTAAATAATGTAAATATGTATAAAAAAATATATACAAAACACAAATAGAATAATGTAAAATCTTATCAAAATATATACACAGAATATTAATAAAATAATGTAAATTTGTATGAAAATTAAGATGCTAAATACCTATAAAATAACGCATTTTTTTATAAAATTATTGATACCAAAATACATATAAAATATTTGAATTTGTATCAAAATAAATATACAAAATGCACATACAATAAGGTAAATTTGTATTGAAATAGATATGCAAAATACATATAAAATAATGTAAATTTGTTTCAAAATATATATGCGAATACACATAAAATAACGTAGATTTCTATAAAAATACATATACAAAATACACATAAAATTAAGTAAATACATATAAAAAAATGTATACAAAATACACATAAAATAGTGTAAATTCGTATAAATATAAATAAACAATATAGCAATAAAAGAATGTGTATTTGTATAAATATAAATATACAAAATGCACATAAAATAACGTAAATTTATATAAAACTATATACATAAAATAACGCAAATTTCTATAAAAATATATGTACAAAAATGAACATAAAATAAATTTGCATAAAAATATATATACAAAACACACATTAGATAATGTAAATGAGTATAAAAATATGTATACAAAATACCTATGAAATAATCTAAATTCGTATCGAATTAAATTAAGAAAATACCAATATAATAATGTAATTTTGGATGAAAATGTATATACAAAATACACATAAAATAACCTAAATACAAATACAAATATGCACATAAAATAATTTAAAATTGAATGAAATAAATATACAAAATAAACATAAAATAAGGTAAATTTGTAATGAAATATATGAAAAAATACACATAAAATAATATAAATTTGTATGAAAATATATATACAAATACACATTAAATAACATGAATTTGTATAAAATTTGTATCAAAATATATACGAATACACACAATAAAATAACGTAATTTTTTTATGAAAATGTATATACAAAATACACATAAAATAATTTAAATACGTAGAAAAATATATATACAAAAAACACATAATATAATGTAAATTTGTATGAAAATATATAAACAAATGCACATAAAATAATGTAAATTTGGAGAAAATATATATTCAAATGAACATTAAATAATGTAAATATGTATAAAAAAAATGTACAAAATACACATAGAATAATGTTAAATCGTATCAAAATAAATAAAGAGAATATCAATAAAATAATGTAAATTTGTATGAAAATAAAGATGCAAAATATCCATATAATAACGCATATTTGCATAAAAATATATATACAAAAATACATATAAAATAGTTAAATTTGTATTAAAATAAATATACAAAATGCACGTACAATGAAGTAAATTTGTATTGAAATAGATATGCAAAATACACATCAATAATGTAAATTTGTATCAAAATATATATACGAATACTCATAAAATAGAGTAAATTTCTATGAAAATATACATACAAAATAGATATACAAAATACACATATAACTAGTTAAATTTGTATTTAAATATATGTACAAAAAACACATAAAATAATGTAGATTTGTATGAAATGAAAACAAATACATTTTATATAAAATATATATACAAAATACACATAGAATAATGTAAAATCATATCAAAATAAATACACAGAATATCAATAAAATAATGTAAATTTGTATGAAAATAAAGATGCAAAATACCCATAAAATAAAGCATATTTTTTTAAAATACATATACAAAAATACACATAGATTAATCAAATTTGTATTAAAATTAATATACAAAATGCACATACAATAAGGTAAATTTGTATTGAAAAATATGCAAAATACACATAAAATAATGTAAATTTGTTTCAAAATATATATACGAATACACATAAAATAACGCAGATTTCTATAGAAATATATATACAAAATACACTTGAAATAATGTAAATACGTATAAAAATATATATACAAAATACACATTAAATAATGTTAATTCGTGTCAAAATAAATAAACAAAATATCATGAAAAGAATGTGTATTTGTATGAAAATAGATATACAAAATACACATAAAATAACCTAAATTTGTATAAAACTATAAACAAAAATACACAAAAATAATTTAAACTTGTATGAAAATAAATATTCAAAAAACATATAAAATTAGGTAAATTTGTATTGAAATACATATACAAAATACACATAAAATAATGTAAATTTGAATGAAAATATATAAACATATAGACTTAAAATAACGTAAATTTGTATCAAATATATATACAAAAAACACATTAAATAATGTAAATATGTATAAAAATATATATACAAAACACAAATAAAATAATATAAAATCGTATCAAAATAAATACAGAAAATATTAATAAAATAATGTAAATTTGTATGAAAATGAAGATGCAAAATACCCATAAAATAACGCATTTCTTATAAAAATATATATACGAAAAAACATAAAATATTTGATTTTGTATTAAAATAAATAGATATACAAAATACACATAAAATAAGCTAAATTAAATGAAAAATATATACAAAATACACATAGAATAATGTCAAATCGTATCAAAATAAATACACAGAATATCAATAAAATAATGTAATTTTGTATGAAAATAAAGATGCAAAATACCCATAAAATAAAGCATATTTTTTTTAAAAATACATATACAAAAAAACACATAGAATAATTAAATTTGTATTAAAATTAATATACAAAATGCACGTACAATAAGGTAAATTTGTATTGAAAAAATATACAAAATGCACATTAAAGCGTAAATTTGTTTAAAAATCTATATACGAATACACATAAAATAACATAGATTTCTATAGAAATATATATACAAAATACACATGAAATGATGTAAATAAGTATAAAAGTATATATATACAAAATACACATTAAATAATTTAAATTCTCGTCAAAATAAATAAACAAAATATCAATAAAAGAATGTGTATTTGTATGAATATAAATATACAAAATACTCATAAGTTTGTATAAAACTATATACAAAAATACACAAAAATAATTTAAATTTGTATGAAAATAAATATACAAAATACACATAAAATTAGGTAAATTTGTATTGAAATACATATACAAAATACACATAAAATAATGGAAATTTGAATGAAAATATATAAACATATACACTTAAAATAACGTAGATTTGTATCAAATATATATTCAAAATACTAATTCAATAGTGTAAATATGTATAAAAAAATATATACAAAACACAAATAGAATAATGTAAAATCGTATTAAAATAAATACACAGAATATTAATTAAATAATGTAATTTGTATGAAAATAAAGATGCAAAATAGCCATAAAATAACGCATTTTTTATAAAAATATATATACCAAAATACACAAAAATATTAAAATTTGTATTAAAATAAATATAAAAAATGCACATACTGTAAGGTAAATTTGTATTGAAATAGATATGCAAAATACATATAAAACAATGTAAATTTGTTTCAAAATATATATACGAATACAAATAAAATAACGTTGATCTCTATAAAAATATATACAAAATACACATAAAATGAAGTGAATACGTATAAAAAAATGAATACAAAATACACATAAAAATCGTATCAAAATAAATAAACAAAATACCAGTAAAAGAATGTGTATTTGTATAAATATAAATATACAAAATACACATAAAATATCGTAAATTTGTATAAAACTATATACAAAAATACACAGAACAAATACACATTCTTTTATTGGTATTTTGTTTTTTTATTTTGTTTCGAATTTAAATTATTTTATGTGTATTTTGTATACATTTTTTTATACGTATTTACCTAATTTTATGTGAATTTTGTATATATATTTTTATAGAAATCTACGTTATTTTATGTGTATTCGTATATATATTTTGAAACAAATTTACTATTTTTTATATGTATTTTTGCATATCTCTTTCAACAGAATTTTACCTTATTGTATGTGCATTTTGTATATTTATTTCAATACAAATTTAAATATTTTATGAGTATTTTGGTATATATATTTTTATAAAAAATGCGCTGTTTGATGGGAATTTTGCATCTTTATTTTCATACAAATTTACATTATTTTTTTAATATTCGGTTTATTTATTTTGATACGATTTTACATTATTCTATTTGTTTTTTTAATATATATTTTTTTATACATATTTACATTATTTAATGTGTATCTTGCATATATATTACATTCGTATATATATTTTGAAACAAATTTACATTGTTTTATATGTATTTTGCATATCTATTTCAATACAGATTTACCTTATTGTATGTGTATTTTGTATATTTATTTTAATACAAATTAATTTTTTCATGTGTATTTTGGTATATATATTTTTATAAAAAATGCGTTATTTAATGGGTATTTTGCATGTTTATTTTCATACAAATTTACATTGTTTTATTAATATTCTGTGTATTTATTTTGATACGATTTTACATTATTCTATTTGTGTTTTGTATATATTTTTTTATACATATTTACATTATTTAATGTGTATTTGTATATTTTAAAACAAATTTACGTTATTTTATGCGCATCTGTTAAAATATTTTGATACAAATTTACATTATTTTATGTATTTTGTATATATATTTCAATACAAATTATATCTATTTTCATTCGTATCAAAATAAATAAACAAAATAGCAATAAAATAATGTAAATTTGTATGAGAAAACATATACAAATACACATAAATTAACGCAAATTTCTAAAAAAATATATATACAAAAATGCACATAAAATAAAGTAAATTTGCATAAAAATATATATACAAAACACACATTAAATAAAGTAAATGCGTACATAAAATAACCTAAATTTGTATAAAACTATATACAAAAATACACAAAAATATTTAAAATTTGTATGAAAAGAAATATACAAAATACACATAAAATTAGGTAAATTTGTATTGAAATACATATACAAAATACACATAGAATAATGTAAATTTGAATGAAAATATATAAACGAATACACTTAAAATAACGTAAATTTGTATAAAAAATATATGCAAGATACACATTAAATAATGTAAATGTGTATAAAAAAATATATACAAAAAAGAAATAGAATAATGTAAAATCCTATCAATATAAATACACAGAATATCAATAAAATAATGTAAATTTGTATGAAAAGAAAGATGCAAAATTCCCATAAAATAGCGCATTTTTAAAAAATATATATATATACCAAAATACACATAAAATATTTAAATTTGTATTGAAATAAATATACAAAATGCATATACAGTAAGGTAAATATGTATTGAAAGAGATATTCATAAATACATATAAAACAAAGTAAATTTGTTTCAAAATATATATACGAATACACATAAAATAACGTAGATTTCTATAGAAATATATATACAAAATACACATGAAATTATGTAAATACGTATAAAAATATATATATACAAAATACATATCTAGGTAAATTCGTGTCAAAATAAATAAACAAAATATCATGAAAAGAATGTGTATTTGTATGAAAATAAATAATATTATACGTATTTACTTCATTTTATGTGTATTTTGTATATATATTTTTATAGAAATCTAAGTTATTATATGTGTATTCGTATATATATTTTGAAACAAATTTACATTGTTTTATATGTATTTTGCTTATCTATTTCAATACATATTTACCTTATTGTATGTGTTTTTTGTATATTTATTTTAATACAAATTAAATTTTTTGATGTGTATTTTGGTATATATATTTTTAATAAATAAAAAAAATGCGTCATTTTATGGGTATTTTGCTTCTTTATTTTCATACAAATTTACATTATTTTATTAATATTCTGTGTATTTATTTTGATACGATTTTACATTATTCTATTTGTGTTTTGTACATATTTTTTTATACAAATTTACGTTATTTCAAGTGTATTTGTTTATGTATTTTCATTCAAATTTACATTATTTTATGTGAATTTTGTGTATGTATTTCAATACAAATTTACCTAATTTTATGTGTATTTTGTATATTTATTTTCATACAAATTTAAAATATTTTTGTGTATTTTTGTATATAGTTTGATACAAATTTAGGTTATTTTATGTGTATTTTGTATATCTATTTTCATACAAATACACATTCTTTTATTGATATTTTGTTTATTTATTTTGACGCGAATTTTATGTGAATTTGTTTTCATTTCATACAAATTTACATTATTTGATGTGTATTTTGTACATGTATTTAAATACAAATTTAACAAATTATATGTGTATTTTGTATATCTATTTATACAAATTGAAATTTATTTTTTTGTTTTTTTGTATATATTTTTATTCAAATTTTCGTAATCATAAAAATATATATACCAAAATACACATAAAATATTTAGATTTGCATTGAAATAAATATACAAAATGCACCTACAATAAGGTAAATTTGTATTGAAAGAGATATGCAAAAATACATATAAAGCAATGTAAATTTGTTTCAAAATATATATACGAATACAAATAAAAAAAACGTAAATTTCTATAAAAATACATATATACAAAATACACATAAAATTAAGTGAATACGTATAAAAAAATGTATACAAAATACACATAAAATAATGTAAATTCGAATTAAAATAAATAAACAAAATACCAATAAAAGAATGTGTATTTATATAAATATAAAAATACAAAACACACATACAAAATAAACATAAAATAAGGTAGATATGTAAAAAAATATATGTACAAATACACATAAAATAATGTAAATTTATATAAAAATATATATACAAATACACATATAATACCATGAATTTGTATAAAAATATATATTCAAAATAAATATTAAATAATGTAAAAGCGTATAAAAATATATATACAAATACATATACAAAAATACACATCGAATAATTAAATTTGTATTAAAATTAATATACAAAATGCGTATATAATAAGGTAAATTTGTATTGAAAAAATATGCAACATACACGTTTACTCATACAAATTTATATTATTTTATTGGTATTTTGTTTATTTATTTTGATACGAATTACATGATTATATGTGTATTTTGTACATATTTTTTATACGTATTTACATTATTTAATGTGTATTTTGTTTATATATTTTCATACAAATCTACGTTATTATATGTGTATGTGGTATACAAAATATACATAGAATAATGTAAAATCGTATCAAAATAAATACACAGAATATCAATAAAATAATGTAATTTTGTATGAAAATAAAGATGCAAAATACCCATAAAATAAAGCATATTTTTTTAAAAATACATATACAAGAATACACATAGAATAATTGAATTTGTATTAAAATTAATATACAAAATGCATGTACCATAAGGGAAATTTGTATTGAAAAAATATACAAAATGCACATAAAACAATGTATATTTGTTTCAAAATATATATACGAATACACATAAAATAACGTATATTTCTATAGAAATATATATACAAAATACACATGAAATGACGTAAATACGTATAAAAATATATATACACAATACACATTAAATAATGTAAATTAGCATCAAAATAAATAAACAAAATATCAATAAAAGAAAGTGTATTTGTATGAAAATAGATATACAAAATACACATAAAATATTGTAAATTTGTATAAAACTATTAAAAAAATACACAAAAATAATTTAAATTTGTATAAAAATATATATACAAAATACACATAAGACTAGTTAAATTTCTATCGAAATACATATACAAAATACACATAAAATAATGTAAATTTGAATGAAAATATATAAACAAATACACTTAAAATAACGTAAATTTGTATGAAATATATATAGAAAATACACATTAAATAATGTAAATATGTATAAAAAATATATACAAAACACAAATAGAATAATGTAAAATAGTATCAAAATAAATACACAGAATATTAATAAAATAATGTTAATTTGTATGAAAATAATGATGCAAAATACCCATAAAACAACGCATTTTTTATGAAAATATATATACCAAAATACACAAAATATTTAAATTTGTATTACAATAAATATACAAAATGCACATACAATAAGGTAAATTTGTATTGAAATAGATATGCAAAATACACATAAAACAATGTAAATTTGTTTCAAAATATATATACGAATACACATAAAATAACGTAGATTTCTATAAAATATTTATACAAAATACACATAAAATGAAGTAAATACGTATAGAAAATGTATACAAAATACACATAAAATAATGTAAATTGTATAAAAATAAATGAACTAAATGCCAATAAAAGAATGTTTACTTGTATAAATATAAATATACAAAATACACATAAAATAACGTAAAATTGTATAAAACTATAAAAAAATAAACAAAAATAATTAAATTTGTATGAAAATAGATATACAAAGACACATAAATAAGCTAAATTTGAATTGAAATAAATATAGAAAATACGTAAAATAATGTAAATTTGTATCAAAATATATATTCAACTACACATATTAAAATTAATATACAAAATGCGTATATAATAAGGTAAATTTGTATTGAAAAAATATGCAACATACACGTTTACTCATACAAATTTATATTATTTTATTGGTATTTTGTTTATTTATTTTGATACGAATTACATGATTATATGTGTATTTTGTACATATTTTTTTATACGTATTTACATTATTTAAAGTGTATTTTGTTTATATATTTTCATACAAATTTACGTTATTATATGTGTATTTGTATAAATATTTTGATACAAATTTACTTTATTTCATGGATTTTGTATATATATTTCAATTCAAATTTATCTTATTTTGTGTGTATTTTGTATATATTTTCATACAAATTTAATTACTTCTGTGTATTTTGTATATAGTTTTATATAAATTTACGTTATTTTATGTATATTTTGTATATTTATATTTATACAAATACACATTCATTTATTGGTATTTTGTTTATTTATTTTAATACGAATTTAAATTATTTTATGTGTATTTTGTATACATTTTTTTATAGGTATTTACTTCATTTTATGTGTATTTTGTATATATATTTTTATAGAAATCTACGTTATTTTATGTGTATTCGTATATATATTTTGAAACAAATTTACATTGTTTTATATGTATTTTGCATATCTATTTCAATACAAATTTACCTTATTGTATGTGTTTTTGAATATTTATTTTAATACAAATTTAATTTTTTGATGTGTATTTTGGTATATATATTTTTATAAAAAATGCGTTATTTAATGGTTATTTTGCATCTTTATTTTCATACAAATTTACATTGTTTTATTATAAAATAATATAAATTTGTATGAAAATATATATAAAAATACATATAAAATAACTTTAATTTGTATAAAATTTGTTTCAAAATATATACGAATACACACAATAAAATAACGTAAATTTTTATGAAAATGTATATATAAAATACACATAAAATAGTTTAAATACGTAGAAAAATATATATACAAAATACACATAAAATAATGTAAATTCGTAAAAAATTAAAAACACAAAATTCCAATAAAAGAATGTATATTTGTAGGAAAATATATATACAAAAAACAAATAAAATAACTAAAATTTGTATAAAAATATATACAAAAATATACAAAAATAATTTAAATTTGTTTGAAAATAGATATGCAAAATACACATAAAATTAGGCAAATTTGTATTGAAATACATATACAAAACTCACATAAAATAATGTAAATTTGTATGAAAATATATAAACAAATACATATAAAATCACGTAAATTTGGATAAAATATATATATACACAATATACATTAAATATTTTAAATATGTATAAAAATATATTATATTATATATATTGTTATTGATATTTGCGTTATTTATGTGTATTTTGTATATGTTTTCTCATAGAAATTTACATTATTTTATTGATATTTTGTCTATTTATTTTAATACGAATTACATGATTATTTGTGTATTTTTTACTTCTTTTCTATACGTATTTACATTATTTAATGTGTATTTTGTTTATATATTTTAAAACAAATTTACGTTATTATATGTGTATTTGTATAGGTATTTTGATACAAATTTACATTATTTTATGTTTTTTGTATATATATTTCAATTCAATTTTAGCTTATTTTATGTATATTTTGTATATCTATTTATTTTAATACAAAATCAAATATTTTATGTTTTTTCGTATATATATTTTTATAAAAAATGCGTAATTTTATGGGTATTTTGCATCTTAATTTTCATACAAATTTGCATTATTTTATTAATATTTTCTGTATTTATTTTGATACGATTTTACATTATTTTATTTGTGTTTTGTATATATTTTTTTTATACATATTTACATTATTTAATGTTTTTTTTGTATATATATTTGATACAAATTTACGTTATTTTAAGTCTATATGTTTATATATTTTCATTCAAATTTACATTATTTTATGTGTATTTTGTATATGTATTACAATACAAATTTACCTATTTTTATATGTTTTTTGTGTATTTATTTTCATACAAGTTTAAATTATTTTTGTGTATTTTTGTATATATTTTTATACAAATTTAGGTTATTTTATGTGTATTTTGTATATCTATTTTCATACAAATACACATTCTTTTCATGATATTTTGTTTATTTATTTTGACACGAATTAACATTATTTAATGTGTATTTTGTATATATATTTTTATACGTATTTACATTATTTAAAGTGTATTTTGTATATATATTTCTATAGAAATCTGCGTTATTTTATGTATATTCGTATATATATTTTGAGACAAATTTACATTGTTTTATGTGTATTTTGCATATTTTTACAATACAAATTTACCTTATTGTATGTGCATTTTGTATATTAATTTTAATACAAATTTGATTAATCTATGTGTATATTTGTATATGTATTTTTATAAAAATATGCTTTGTTTTATGGGTATTTTGCATCTTTATTTTCATACAAATTTACATTATTTTATTGATATTCTGTGTATTTATTTTAAAATGATTTTACATTATTCTATGTGTATTTTGTATATATATTTTATATAAAATGTATTTGTTTTCATTTCATACAAATCTACATTATTTTATGTGTTTTTTTGTACATGTATTTAAATACAAATTTAAGTAGTTATATGTGTATTTTGTATATCTATTTTGTATGTATATTTTTATAGAAATCTACTCTATTTTATGAGTATTCGTATATATATTTTGATACAAATTTACATTATTGATGTGTATTTTGCATATCTATTTCAATACCAATTTACTTTATTGTACGTGCATTTTGTATATTTATTATAATACAAATTTAACTATTTTATATGTATTTTTGTATATATATTTTTATGCAAATATGCGTTATTATATGGATATTTTGCATCTTTATTTTCATACAAATTTACATTATTTTATTGATATTCTCTTTATTTATTTTGATACGATTTAAAATTATTCTGTGTATTTTGTATCTTTTTTTTTTACATATTTACATTATTTAATGTTCATTTTGTATATATATTTTATCCAAATTTTCATTATTTTATGTGTATTTGTTTATATATTTTCATACAAATTTACATTATTTTATGTGTTTTTTGTATAAATATTTTTCTACGTATTTAAATTATTTTATGTGTATTTTGTAAATACATTTTCATAAAAAAAATTACGTTATTTTATTGTGTGTATAAGTATATATTTTGATAAAAATTTTATACAAATTCATGTTATTTAATGTGTATTTGTATATATATTTTCATACAAATTTATATTATTTTATGTGTATTTTTTCATATATTTCATTACAAATTTACCTTATTTTATGGTTATTTTGTATGTTTATTTCATTCAATTTTAAATTATTTTGTGTAGATTTGTATTTGTATTTAGGTTATTTTATGTGTATTTTGTATATATATTTTCATCCAAAATTACATTATTTTATTGATATTTTCTTAATTTAATTCGATACGAGTTTAGATTATTTCATAGGTATTTTGTATACATATTTTTATACTCATTTACATTATCTAAAGTGTGTTTTGTATATATATTTTTATGCAAATTTATTTTGTTCATTTTTGTACATATATTTTTATAGAAATTTGCGTTATTTTATGTATATAGATTTATATAAATTTACGTTATTTTATGTGCATTTTGTATATTTATATTTATGCAAATACACATTCTTTTATTGGTATATTGTTTATTTACATTTATACGAATTTACATTATTTTATGTGTATTTTGTATACATTTTTTTATACGTATTTACTTAATATTATGTGTATTTTGTATATGTATTTTTATAGAAATTTACGTTATTTTATGTGTATTCGTATATATATTTTGAATCAAATTTACATTATTTTATATGTATTTTGCTTATCTATTTCAATACAAATTTACCTTATTGTATGTGCATTTTGTATATATATTTTAATACAAATTCAAAAATTTTATGTGTATTTTGGTATCAATAATTTTATAAAAAATGCGTTATTTTATAGGTATTTTGCATCTTAATTTTCATACAAATTTACATTATTTTATTAATATTCTGTGTATATATTTTGATACGATTTTACATTATACTATTTGTGTTTTTTATATATTTTTTTATACATATTTACATTATTTAATGTGTATTTTCAATATATATTTCATACAAATTTACGTTATTATATGTGTATTTGTTTATATATTTTCTTTCAAATTTACATTATTTTATATGTAATTTGGATATGTATTTCAATACAAATTAACCTAATTTTATGTGTATTTTGTATATTTCTTTTCATACAAATTTAAATTATTTTTGTGTATTTTTGTATATAGTTTTATACAAATTTAGGTTATTTTACGTACGCATTTACATTATTTAATGTGTATTTTGTATATCTATTTTCATACAAATACACATTCTTTTCATGATATTTTGTTTATTTATTTTGACACGAATTAACATTATTTAATGTGTATTTTGTATATATATTTTTATACGTATTTACATTATTTCAAGTGTATTTTGTATATATATTTCTATAGAAATCTGCGTTATTTTATGTGTATTCGAATATATATTTTGAAACAAATTTACATTGTTTTATGTGTATTTTCCATATTTTTTCAATACAAATTTTCCTTATTGTATGTGCATTTTGTATATTAATTTTAATACAAATTTGATTAATCTATGTGTATTTTTGTATACGTATTTTTATAAAAATATGTAATTAGTTAAATTTGTATTTAAATACATGTACAAAATACACATAAAATAATATAAATTTGTATGACATGAAAACAAATTCACATAAAATAACGTACAGTTGTATAAAATAAATATACGAAATAATTTTATCTGTATTTTGTATATTTATTTTCATACAAATTTAAATTATTTTTGTGTATTTTTGTATATAGTTTTATACAAACTTAGGTTATTTTATGAGTATTTTGTATATCTATTTTCATACAAATACACATTCTTTTATTAATATTTTGTTTATTTATTTTGACGAGAATTTAAATTATTTAATGTGTATTTTGTATATATATTTTTATACGTATTTACATCATTTCATGTGTATTTTGTATATATCTTTCTATAGAAATCTACGTTATATTATGTGTATTTGTATATAGATTTTTAAACAAATTTACACTTTTATATGTATTTTGCATATTTTTTCAATACAAATTTACCTTATTGTATATGCATTTTGTATATTAATTTTAATACAAATTTAATTATTCTATGTGTATTTTTGTATATGTATTTTTATAAAAATATGCTTTATTTTATGGGTATTTTGCATCTTTATTTTCATACAAATTTACGTTATTTTATTGATATTCTGCTCATTCATTTTGATACGATTTGACATTATTCTATGTGTATTTTGTATATATTTTTCAAACAAATTTATGTTATTTTATGTGTATTTGTTTATATATTCTGACACAAATTTACAATATTTTATGGGTATTTTGTATATGTATTTCAAAAGAAATTTACCTAGTTTTATGTGTATTTTGAATATCTATTTCCATACAAACTCAAATTATTTTTATGTATTTTTGTATATATTTCAATACAAATTTTAGTTATGTTATGTGTATTTTGTAAATCTATTTTCATTCAAATATATATTATTTTATTAGTATTTTGTTGATTTATATTGATACGAATTTACATTATTTTATATGTACTTTTTATATATATTTTTATACGCATTTACATTATTTAATATTTATTTTGAATATATAATTTTATACAAATTCATGGTATTTTATGTGTATTTGTATATATATTTTCATATAAATTTACATTATTTTATTTGTATTTTGTACATATATTTCATTACAAATTTACCTTATTTTATGTTTATTTTGTATGTGTATTTTGTACATTTATATTTATACAAACACACATTCTTTTATTGGTATTTTGTTTATTTATTTTGTTTCGAATTTATATTATTTTATGTGTATTTTGTTAACATTTTTTCATACGTATTTACCTAATTTTATGTGAATTTTGTATATATATTTTTATAGAAATCTACGTTATTTTATGTGTATTCGTATATATATTTTGAAACAAATTTACTTTATTTTATATGTATTTTTGCATATCTCTTTCAATAGAAGTTTACCTTATTGTATGTGCATTTTGTATATTTATTTCAATACAAATTTAAATATTTTATGTGTATTTTGGTATATATATTTTTATAAGAAATGCGCTATTTGATGGGAATTTTGCATCTTTATTTTCATACAAATTTACATTATTTTATTAATATTCGGTGTATATATTTTGATACGATCTTACATTATTCTATTTGTTTTTTGTATATATATTTTTTTATACATATTTACATTATTTAATGTATATCTTGCATATATATTTCATACAAATTTATTATCTATTATTTATTTTCAGACAAATACACATTCTTTTCATGATATTTTAATTATTTATTTTGACACGAATTTACATTAATTAATTTGTATTTTATATATATATTTTTATACGTATTTACATAATTTCATGTGTATTTTGTATATATATTTCTATAGAAATCTACGTTATTTTATGTGTATTCGTATATATATTTTGAAACAAATTTACAATGTTTTATTTGTATTTGCGTTTTTTTTTAAATACAAATTTACCTTATTGTATGTGTGCATTTTGTATATTAATTTTAATATAAATTTAATTATTCTATGTGTATTTTTGTATATGTATTTTTTAAAAAAAATATGCTTTATCTTATGGGTATTTTGCATCTTTGTTTTCATACAAATTTAAATTATTTTATTGATATTCTGTGTACTTATTTTGATACGATTTTACATTATTCTATGTATAACAAAAATAAATACATAATACACAAAAATAGATATGCAAAATTTGTTTCACGATATATATACGAATACACATGACATGGGTATTTTGAATCTTAATTTTCATACAAATTTACATTATTTTATTAATATTTTCTGTATTTATTTTGATATGATTTTACATTATTTTATTTGTGTTTTGTATATATTTCTTTATACATATTTACATTATTTAATGTGTTTTTTGTATATATATTTGATACAAATTTACGTTATTTTAAATCTATATGTTTATATATTTTCATTCAAATTTACTTTATTTTATGTGTATTTTGTATATGTATTTCAATACAAATTTACATAATTTTATGTTTTTAGTATATTTATTTTCATACAAGTTTAAATTATTTTTGTTTATTTTTGTATATAGTTTTATACAAATTTAGGTTATTTTATGTGTATTTTGTATATCTATTTTCATACAAATACACATTCTTTTCATGATATTTTTTTATTTATTTTGACACGAATTAACATTATTTAATGTGTATTTTGTATATATATATATTTTTATACGTATTTACATTATTGCAAGTGTATTTTGTATATATATTTCTATAGAAATCTACGTTATTTTATGTGTATTCGTATATATATTTTGAAACAAATTTACATTGTTTTATGTGTATTTTGCATATTTTTTCAATACAAATTTATATTATTGTATGTGCATTTTGTATATTAATTTTAATACAAATTTGATTAATCTATGTGTATTTTTGTATGTATTTTATAAAATATGCTTTATTTTATGGGTATTTTGCATCTTTATTTTCATACAAATTTACATTATTTTATTGATATTCTGTGTATTTATTTGGTATGATTTTACATTATTCTATGTGTATTTTGTATATATATTTTATATAAAATGTATTTGTTTTCATTTCATACAAATCTACATTATTTTATGTGTTTTTTGTACATGTATTTAAATACAAATTTAACTAGTTATATGTGTATTTTGTATATCTATTTTGTATGTATATTTTCATAGAAATTTTCTCTATTTTATGAGTATTCGTATATATATTTTGATACAAATTTACATTATTGATGTGTATTTTGCATATCTATTTCAATACAAATTTTTTTTATTGTACGTGCATTTTGTATATTTATTTTAATACAAATTTAATTTTTTTATATGTATTTTTGTATATATATTTTTTATGCAAATATGTGTTATTATATGGATATTTTGCAGTTTTATTTTCATACAAATTTACATTATTTTATTTATATTCTCTTTATTTATTTTGATACGATTTAACATTATTCTATGTGTATTTTGTATATATTTTTTATACATATTTACATAATTTAAGGTTTATTTTGTATATATATTTTATCCAAATTTACATTATTTTATGTGTATTTGTTTATATATTTTTATACAAATTTACATTATTTTATGTGTATTTTGTATATACATTTTCATAAAAAAATTACGTTATTTTATTGTGTGTATAAGTATATATTTTGATACAAATTTTATACAAATTCATGTTATTTGATGTGTATTTGTATATATATTTTTATACAAATTTATATTATTTTATGTGTATTTTTTCATATATTTTATTACAAATTTATCTTATTTTATGTTTATTTTGTATATTTATTTCAATCAATTTTAAATTATTTTATGTGTATATTTGTATTTGTATTTAGGTTATTTTATATGTATTTTGTATATATATTTTCATCCAAAATTACATTATTATATTGGTATTTTCTTAATTTAATTCGATACGAATTTAGATTATTTCATAGGTATTTTGTATACATATTTTTATACTCATTTACATTATCTAATGTGTATTTTGTATATATATTTTTATGCAAATTTATTTTATGTTCATTTTTGTACATATATTTTTATAGAAATCTGCGTTATTTTATGTATATAGTTTTATATAAATTAACGTTATTTTATGTGCATTTTGTATATTTATATTTATACAAATACACATTCTTTTATTGCTATATTGTTTATTTATATTTATACTTATTTACATTATTTTATGTGTATTTTGTATACATTTTTTATACGTATTTACTTAATTTTATGTGTATTTTGTATATGTATTTTTATAGAAATCTACGTTATTTTATGTGTATTCGCATATATATTTTGAAACAAATTTACATTATTTTATATGTATTTTGCATATCTATTTCAATACAAATTTACCTTATTGTATGTGCATTTTGTATATTTATTTTCATACAAATTGAAATATTTTATGTGTATTTTGGTATCAATAATTTTATAAAAAATGCGTTATTTTATATGTATTTTGCATCTTAATTTTCATCCAAATTTACATTATTTTATTAATATTCTGTGTATATATTTTGATACGATTTTACATTATTCTATTTGTGTTTTGTATATATTTTTTTATACATATTTACATTATTTAATGTGTATTTTGATTATATATTTCATACACATTTACGTTATTATATGTGTATTTGTTTATATATTTTCTTTCAAATTTACATTATTTTATGTGTATTTTGTATATGTATTTCAATAGAAATTAACCTAATATTATGTGTATTTTGTAAATTTCTTTTCATACAAATTTAAATTATTTTTGTGTATTTTTGTATATAGTTTTATACAAATTTAGGTTATTTTATGTACGCATTTACATTATTTAATGTGTGTTTTGTATATATATTTTTATCCAAAGTTAATTTATTTTACGTTCATTTTTGGACATATATTTTTATAGAAATTAGCGTTATTTTATATGTATTTGTATATGTTTTCTCATACAAATTTACATTATTTTATTGCTATTTTGTTTATTTAGTTTGATACGAATTACATGATTGTATGTGTATTTTGTACATATTTTTTATACGTATTTACATTACTTAATGTGTATTTTGTTTATATATTTTTAAACAAATTTACGTTATTATATGCATTTTTATAAATATTTTGATACAAATTTACATTATTTTATGTATTTTGTATATACATTTAAATTCAAATTTAGCTTATTTTATCTGTATTTTGTATATCTATTTTCATACGAATTCAATTACTTCTGTGTATTTTTGTATATAGTTTTATACAAATTTACGTTATTTTATGTGTATTTTGTATATTTATATTTATACAAATACACATTCTTTTATTGGTATTTTGTTTATTTATTTTGATACGAGTTTACATTATTTTATGTGTATTTTGTATACATTTTTTTATACGTATTTTCTTCATTTTTTCGTGTATTTTGTAAATATATTTTTATACAAATCTATGTTATTTTATGTGTATTCGTATATATATTTTGAAACAAATTTACATTGTTTTATATGTATTTTGCATATCTATTTCAATACAGATTTACCTTTTGTATATTTATTTTAATACAAATAAATTTTTTTATGTGTATTTTTGTATATATATTTAAAAAAAATGCGTTATTTTATGGGTATTTTGCTTCTTTATTTTCATACAAATTTACATTATTTTATTAATATTCTGTGTATTTATTTTGATACGATTTTACATTATTCTATTTGTGTTTTGTATATTTTTTTATACAAATTTACGTTATTTTAAGTGTATTTGTTTATGTATTTTCATTCAACTTTACAGTATTTTATGTGTATTTTGTATATGTATTTCAATACAAATTTACCTAATTTTATGTGTATTTTGTATATTTATTTTCATACAAATTTAAATTATTTTTGTGGTTTTTTGTATATAGTTTTATACAAATTTATGTTATCTTATGTGTATTTTGTATATTTATTTTCATACAAATACACATTCTCTTATTGACATTTTGTTTATTTATTTTGACGCGAATTTACATTATTTAATGTGTATTTTGTATATATATTTTTATACGTATTTACATCCTTTCATGTGTATTTTGTATATTTATAAAAAATGCGTTATTTTATGGGTATTTTGCATCTTTATTTTCATACAAATTTACACTATTTTATTTACATTCTGTGTATTTATTTTAATTCGATTTTACATTATTCTATTTTATACATATTTACATTATTTAATGAGTATTTTTTATATATATTTTATACAAATTTATGTTAATTTAAGTGTATTTGTTTATATATTTTCATTCAAATTTACATTATTTTATGTGTATTTTGTATATGTATTTCTTTACAAATTTACCTAATTTTATGTGTATTTTGTTTATTTATTTTCATACAAATTTAACTTATTTTTGTGTATTTTTATATATGGTTTTATACAAATTTACGTTATTTTATGTGTATTTTGTATATGTATTTTCATACAAATACACATTCTTTTATTGATATTTCAATTATTTATTTTGACACGAATTTTCATTATTTAATGTGTATTTTGTATATATATTTTTAGACGTATTTAAATCATTTCATGTGTATTTTGTATATATATTTCTATAGAAATCTACGTTATTTTATGTGTATTCGTATATATATTTTGAAACAAATCTACATTATTTTATGTGTATTTTGTATATATATTTTATTATAAATTTGCCTTATTTTAAGTTTATTTTTATATCTATTTTCATTCAAATTCAAATCATTTTATGTGTATATATTTATTTGTATTTACGTTATTTTATGTGTATTTTCTATATATATTTTCATTCAAAACTACATTATTTTATCGGTATTTTGTTCATTTATTTCGATACGAATTTAGATTATTTCATGTGTATTTTCTATACATATACATATAGAGTAAATTTCTATGAAAATATATATTCAAAATACATATAAATTATGTAAATGAGTATAAAAATATACATATCAAATACACCTAAAAAAAATGAAAATTCGTATCAAAATAAATAAATAAAATTCCGATAAAAGAACGTATATTTGTAGGAAAATAAATATACAAAATACACATCAAATTACGAAAATTTGAATAAAAATATATACAAAAATACACACAATTAATCTCAATTTGTATGAAAATAGATATACAAAATACACATATAATTAGTTAAATTTGTATTTAAATACATGTACAAAATTCACATAAAATAATGTAAATTTGTATGAAATGAAAACAAATTCACATAAAATAACGTACATTGGTATAAAATAGATATACAAAATATACATAGAATAATGTAAAATCGTATCAAAATAAATACACAGAATATCAATAAAATAATGTAATTTTGTATGAAAATAAAGATGCAAAATACCCATAAAATAAAGCATATTTTTATAAAAATACATATACAAAAATACACATAGAATAGCTAAATTTGTATTAAAATTAATATACAAAATGCACGTACAATAAGGTAAATTTGTATTGAAAAAATATGCAAAATGCACATAAAACAATGTATATTTATTTCAAAATATATATACGAATACACATAAAATAACGTATATTTCTATAGAAATATATATACAAAATAAACATGAAATGACGTAAATACGTATAAAAATATATATACAGAATACACATTAAATAATGTAAATTCGCATGAAAATAAATAAACAAAATATCAATAAAAGAATGTGTATTTGTATGAAAATAGATATACAAAATACACATAAAATATTGTAAATTTTTATAAAACTCTATACAAAAATACACAAAAAATAATTTAAATTTGT
This sequence comes from Eriocheir sinensis, assembly GCF_024679095.1. NCBI lineage: Eukaryota > Metazoa > Arthropoda > Malacostraca > Decapoda > Varunidae > Eriocheir > Eriocheir sinensis. Next base: position 235,973 of record NW_026111128.1, on the reverse strand, counting down.
ATAAAATATATATACAAAATACACATGAAATTAGGTAAATTTCTATTGAAATACATATACAAAATACACATAAAATAATGTAAATTTGAATAAAAATATATAAACAAATACACTTAAAATAACGAAAATTTGTATGAAATATATATAGAAAATACACATTAAATAATGTAAATATGTATAAAAAAATATATACAAAACACAAATATAATAATGTAAAATAGTATCAAAATAAATACACAGAATATTAATAAAATAATGTAAATTTGTATGAAAATAAAGATGCAAAATACCCAGAAAACAACGCATTTTTTATGAAAATATATATACCAAAATGCACATAAAATATTTAAATTTGTATTACAATAAATATACAAAATGCACATACAATAAGGTGAATTTGTATTGAAATAGATATGCAAAATACATATAAAACAATGTAAATTTGTTTCAAAATATACATACGAATACACATAAAATAACGTAGATTTCTATAAAATATATATACAAAATTCACATAAAATGAAGTAAATACGTATAAGAAAATGTATACAAAATACACATAAAATAATGTAAATTCGTATCAAAATAAATAAACTAAATGCCAATAAAAGAATGTTTACTTGTATAAATATAAATATACAAAATACACATAAAATAACGTAAAATTGTATAAAACTATATACAAAAATAAACAAAAATAATGAAATTTGTATGAAAATAGATATACAAAAGACACATAAAATAAGCTAAATTTGAATTGAAATAAATATAGAAAATACATAAAATAATGTAAATTTGTATCAAAATATATATTCAAATACACATATAATAACGTAAATTTGTATAAAAATATATAAACAAAATACACATTAAATAATGTGAATACGTACAAAAGATATGTACGTAATGTAAAAATTTATAAAACTAAAGATGCAAAATACCCATAAAATATCTCATATTTAAAAAAAAAGATATAAAAAAATACACATAAAATAATTAAATTTGTATTAAAATAAATAAACAAAATACACATACAATAAAGTAGATTTTTATTGAAATAGATATGCAAAAAACACATAAAATAATGAAAATTTTTATCAAAATATACGAATACACACAATAAAATGACGTAAATTTTTATGAAAATATATATACAAAATACACATAAAATAATGTAAATACATAGAAAAATATATATACAAAATACACATAAAATAATGTAAATTCGTATCAAAATAAATAAACAAAATTTCCTCTAAAAGAATGTATATGTGTAGGAAAATATATATACAAAATACAAATAAAATAAAAAAAATTTGTATAAAAATAATACAAAAATACACAAAAATAATTTAAATTTGTTAGAAAATAGATATGCAAAATACAAATGATATTAGGCAAATTTTTATTGTAATACATATACAAAATACACATAAAATAATGTAAATTTGTATGAAAATATATAAACAAATACACATAAGATAACGTAAATTTCCATAAAATATATATACAAAATATATATTAAATAATGTAAATATGTCTAAAAATATATATACAAAATACACAGAATAACGTAAAATCGTATCAAAATAAATAAACAGACAATCAATAAAATAATGTAAATTTGTATGAAAATAAAGATGCAAAATACCCATATAATAACGCATATTTGTTTAAAAATATATATACAAAAATACACATAAAATAATTAAATTTGCATCAAAATAAATATACAAAAGGCACATACAATAAAGAAAATTTATATTGAAATAGATATGCGAAATACACATAAATAATGTAAACTTGTATCAAAATATATATACGAATACACATAAAATAGAGGAAATTTCTATGAAAATATATATTCAAAATACATATAAAATTATGTAAATAAGTATAAAAATATATATCAAATACACCTAAAATAATGAAAACTCGTATCAAAATAAATAAACAAAATTCCGATAAAAGAACGTATATTTGTAGGAAAATAAATATACAAAATTCACATAAAATTACGAAAATTTGAATAAAAATATATACTAAAATACACAAAATTAATTTCAATTTGTATGAAAATAGATATAAATAATACACATATAATTAGTTAAATTTGTATTTAAATGCATGTACAAAATACACATAAAATAATGTAAATTTGTATGAAATGAAAACAAATTCATATAAAATAACGTTCAGTTGTCTGAAATATATATACAAAATATACATAGAATAATGTAAAATCGTATCAAAATAAATACACAGAATATCAATAAAATAATGTAAATTTGTATGAAAATAAAGATGCAAAATACCCATAAAATAAAGCATTTTTTTATGAAAATACATATACAAAAATACACATAGAATAATTAAATTTGTATTAAAATTAATATACAAAATGCACGTACAATAAGGTAAATTTATATTGAAAAAATATGCGAAATGCATATAAAACAATGTATATTTGTTTCAAAATATATATACGAATACACATAAAATAACATATATTTCTATAGAAATATATATACAAAATACACATGAAATGACGTAAATACGTATAAAAATATAATAGAATAATGTAAAATCGTATCAAAATATATACACAGAATATTAATAAAATAATGTAAATTTGTATGAAAATTAAGATGCAAAATACCTATAAAATAACGCATTTTTTTATAAAATTATTGATACCAAAATACACATAAAATATTTGAATTTGTATCAAAATAAATATACAAAATGCACATACAATAAGGTAAATTTGTATTGAAATAGACATGCAAAATACATATAAAATAATGTAAATTTGTTTCAAAATATATATGCGAATACACATAAAATAACGTAGATTTCTATAAAAATATATATACAAAATAAACATAAAATTAAGTAAATACGTATAAAAAAATGTATACGAAATACACATAAAATAACGATATAGCAATAAAAGAATGTGTATTTGTATAAATATAAATATACAAAATGCACATAAAATAACGTAAATTTGTATAAAACTATATACATAAAATAACGCAAATTTCTATGAAAATATATGTACAAAAATGAACATAAAATAAATTTGCGTAAAAATATATATACAAAACACACATTAGATAATGTAAATGAGTATAAAAATATGTATACAAAATACCTATGAAATAATCTAAATTCGTACCGAATTAAATTAAGAAAATACCAATATAATAATGTAATTTTGGATGAAAATATATATACAAAATACATATAAAATAACCTAAATACAAATACAAATATACACATAAAATAATTTAAAATTGAATGAAATAAATATACAAAATAAACATAAATAAGGTAAATTTGTAATGAAATATATGAAAAAATACACATAAAATAATATAAATTTGTATGAAAATATATATACAAATACACATTAAATAACATGAATTTGTATAAAATTTGTATCAAAATATATACTTATACACACAATAAAATAACGTAGTTTTTTTATGAAAATGTATATATAAAATACACATAACATAATTTAAATACGTAGAAAAATATATATACAAAAAACATAAAATAATGTAAATATGTATGAAAATATATAAACAAATACACATAAAATAATGTAAATTTGGATAAAATATATATACAAAATGAACATTAAATAATGTAAATATGTATAAAAAAAATATATACAAAAAACACATAGAATAATGTTAAATCGTATCAAAATAAATAAAGAGAATATCATTAAAATAATGTAAATTTGTATGAAAATAAAGATGCAAAATATCCATATAATAACGCATATTTGCATAAAAATATATATACAAAAATACATATAAAATAATTAAATTTGTATTAAAATAAATATACAAAATGCACGTACAATAAAGTAAATTTGTATTGAAATAGATATGCAAAATACACATCAATAATGTAAATTTGTATCAAAATATAGATACGAATACTCATAAAATAGAGTAAATTTCTATGAAAATATACATACAAAATAGATATACAAAATACACATATAACTAGTTAAATTTGTATTTAAATACATGTACAAAAAACACATAAAATAATGTAGATTTGTATGAAATGAAAACAAATACATTTTATATAAAATATATATACAAAATACACATAGAATAATGTAAAAACATATCAAAATAAATATACAGAATATCAATAAAATAATGTAAATTTGTATGAAAATAAAGATGCAAAATACCCATAAAATAAAGTATATTTTTAAAATACATATACAAAATACACATAGATTTATCAAATTTGTATTAAAATTAATATACAAAATGCACATACAATAAGGTAAATTTGTATTGAAAAATATGCAAAATACATAAAAACAATGTAAATTTGTTTCAAAATATATATACGAATACATAAAATAACGCAGATTTCTATAGAAATATATACAAAATACACTTGAAATAATGTAAATACGTATAAAATATATATACAAAATACACATTAAATAATGTTAATTCGTGTCAAAATAAATAAAAAAATATCATGAAAAGAATGTATTTGTATGAAAATAGATATACAAAATACACATAAAATAACCTAAATTTGTATAAAACTATATACAAAATACACAAAATAATTTAAACTTGTATGAAAATAAATATACAAAAACATATAAAATAGGTAATTTGTATTGAAATACATATAAAATACACATAAAATAATGTAAATTTGAATGAAAATATATAAACATATAGTTAAAATAACGTAAATTTGTATCAAATATATATACAAAAAACATTAAATAATGTAAATATGTATAAAAAAGTATATACAAAACACAAAAAAATATTATGTAAAATCGTATCAAAATGAATTCAGAAAATTTTAATAAAATAACGTAAATTTGTATGAAAATTAAGATGCAAAATACCCATAAAATAACGCATTTTTTATAAAAATATATATACGAAAAAACATAAAATATTTGATTTTCTATTAAAATAAATAGATATACAAAATACACATAAAATAAGCTAAATTTGAATTGAAATGTGTATACAAAATACATAAAATAATGTAAATTTGTATCAAAATACTTATACAAATACACATATAATAACGTAAATTTGTAAAAAATTTATAAACAAAATACACATTAAATAATGTAAATACGTATAAAAAAATGTACAAAATACACAAATAATCATGTAATTCGTATCAAAATAAATAGACAAAATACCAATAAAATAATGTAAATTTCTATGAGAAAACATATACAAAATACACATAAATAACGCAAATATCAATAAAAATATATATAATATAATATATTTTTATACATATTTAAAATATTTAATGTATATTTTGTATATATATTTTATCCAAATTTACGTTATTTTATATGTATTTGTTTATATATTTTAATACAAATTTACATTATTTTATGTGAGTTTTGTATATGTATTTCAATACAAATTTGCCTAACTTTATATGTATTTTGCATATCTATTTTCAAACAAATTTAAATTATTTTTGTGTATTTTTGTATATATTTTTATACAAGTTATAGTTATTTTATTTGTTTTTTGTATATATATTTTCCTACAAATATACATTCTTTTATTGGAATTTTGTGTATTTAATTTTTTACGAATTTACATTATTTTATGTGTTTTTTGTATATATATTTTTCTACGTATTTAAATTATTTTATGTGTATTTTATATATACATTTTCATAAAAATTTACGTTATTTTATTGTGCGTATTCGTATATATTTTGAAACAAATTTTATACAAATTCATGTTATTTTATGTGTATTTGTATATATATTTTCATACAAACTTATATTATTTTATGTGTATTCTTACATATATTTTATTACAAATTTACCTTATTTTATGTTTATTTTATATATTTATTTCATTTAATATAATCAAATTTAAATTTATTGTATATGCATTTTGTATATTAATTTTAATACAAATTTAATCATTCTATGTGTATTTTTCTATATGTATTTTTATAAAAATATGCTTTATTTTATGGGTATTTTGCATCTTTATTTTCATACAAATTTACGTTATTTTATTGATATTCTGCTCATTCATTTTGATACGATTTGACATTATTCTATGTGTATTTTGTATACATTTTTTTATACGTATTTACTTAATTTTATGTGTATTTTGTATATATATTTTTATAGAAATCTACGTTTTTTTATTTTTATTCGTATATATATTTTGAAACAAATTTACATTGTTTTATATGTATTTTTGCATATCTCTTTCAATACAACTTTACCTTAATGTATGTGCATTTTGTATATTTATTTCAATGCAAATTTTAATATTTTATGTGTATTTTGGTATATATATTTTTATAAGAAATGCGCTATTTTATGGGAATTTTGCATCTTTATTTTCATACAAATTTACATTATTTTATTAGTATTCGGTGTATTTATTTTGATACGATGTTATATTATTCTATTTGTTTTTTGTATACTTTTTTTTTATACATATTTACATTATTTAATGTGTATCTTGCATATATATTTTATTCAAATTTATTATCTATTATCTATTTTCATACAAATACACATTCTTTTCATGATATTTTGTTTACTTATTTTGACACGAATTTACATTATTTGATATGTATTTTGTATATATATATTTATACGTATTTACATAATTTCACATGTATTTTGTATATATATTTCTATAGAAATCTACTTTATTTTATGTGTATTCGTATATATATTTTGAAACAAATTTACATTGTTTTATATGTATTTTTGAATATCTCTTTCAATACAAATTTACCTTACTGTATATGCATTTTGTATATTTATTTCAATACAAATTTAAATATTTTATGTGTATTTTGGTAAATATATTTTTTTTAAAAATGCCATAATTTTTGGGAATTTTGTATCTTTATTTTCATACAAATTTACATTATTTTATTGATATTCTGTGTATTTATTTTGATACGATTTTACATTATTCTATTTGTTTTTTGAATATATTTTTTTATACACATTTACATTATTTAATGTGTATCTTGCATATATATTTTATACAAATTTACGTTATTTTAAGTGTATTTGTTTATATATTTTCATTCAAATTTACATTATTTGATGTGTATTTTGTATATGTATTTCAATACAAATTTACCTAATTTTATGTGTATTTTGTATATTTCTTTTCAAACAAATTTAAATTATTTTTGTGTATTTTTGTATATAGGTTTATACAAATTTAGGTTATTTTATGTACGCATTTACATTATTTAGTGTGTGTTTTATACATATATTTTTTTGCAAATTTACTTTATTTTATGTGCATTTTTGTACATATATTTTTATAGAAATTTGCGTTATTTGTATATGTTTTCTCATACAAATTTACATTATTTTATTGCTATTTTGTTTGTTTATTTTGATACGAATTACATGATTATATGTGTATTTTGTACATATTTTTTATACGTATTTACATTACTTAATGTGTATTTTGTTTATATATTTTTAAACAAATCTAAGTTATTATATGTATGTGTATAAATATTTTGATACAGATTTACATTATTTTATGTATTTTGTATGTACATTTCAATTCAAATTTAGCTTATTTTGCTGTTTTTTGTATATATATTTTCATACAAATTTAATTACTTGTGTATTTTGTATATAGTTTTATACAAAATTAATATATTTTGTGTATTTTGTATATATATATTTTTACAAATACACATTTTTAATACGTATTTACTTAATTTTATGTGTATTTTGTATATATTTTTATAGAAATCTACGTTTTTTTATTTGTATTCGTATATATATTTTGAAACAAATTTACATTGTTTTATATGTATTTTTGCATATCTCTTCCAATACAAATTTACCTTATTGTATGTGCATTTTGTATATTTATTTCAATACAAATTTAAATATTTTATGTGTATTTTGGTATATATATTTTTATAAGAAATGCGCTCTTTTATGGGAATTTTGCATCTTTATTTTCATACAAATTTACATTATTTTATTAATATTCGGTGTATTTATTTTGATACGAATTTACATTATTCTATTTGTTTTTTGTATACACTTTTTTATACATATTTACATTATTTAATGAGTATCCTGCATATATATTTTATACAAATTTAGTATCTATTATCTATTTTTATGCAAATACACTTTCTTTTCATGATATTTTGTTTATTTATTTTGACACGAATTTACATTATTTGATATGTATTTTGTATATATATTTTTATACGTATTTACATAATTTCATATGTATTTTGTATATATATTTCTTTAGAAATATACTTTACTTTATGTGTATTCGTATATATATTTTGAAACAAATTTACATTGTTTTATATGTATTTTTGAATATCTCTTTTAATACAAATTTACCTTACTATATATGCATTTTGTATATTTATTTCAATACAAATTTAAATATTTTATGTGTATTTTGGTATATATATTTTTATAAAAAATGCGATAATTTTTGAGAATTTTGCATCTTTATTTTCATACAAATTTACATTATTTTATTGATATTCTGTGTATTTATTTTGATACGATTTTACATTATTCTATTTGTTTTTTGTATATATTTTTTTATACACATTTACATTATTTAATGTGTATCTTGCATATATATTTTATTCAAATTTACGTTATTTTAAGTGTATTTGTTTTTATATTTTCATTCAAATTTACATTTATTTTAATTCGAAATTACATTATTTTATGTGTATTTTGTATACACTTTTTTATACGTATTTAATTAATTTTATGTGTATTTTGTATATATATTTTTTTAGAAATCTACGTTTTTTTATTTGTATTCGTATATATATTTTGAAACAAATTTACATTGTTTTATATGTATTTTTGCATATCTCTTTCAATACAAATTTACCTTATTGTATGTGCATTTTGTATATTTATTTCAATGCAAATTTAAATATTTTATGTGTATTTTGGTATATATATTTTTATAAGAAATGCGCTATTTTATGGGAATTTTGCATCTTTATTTTCATGCAAATTTACATTATTTTATTAATATTCGGTGTATTTATTTTGATACGATGTTACATTATTCTATTTGTTTTTTTTATATACTTTTTTATACATATTTACATTATTTAATGTGTATCTTGCATATATATTTTATACAAATTTATTATCTTCTATCTATTTTCATACAAATACACATTCTTTTCATGATATTTTGTTTATTTATTTTGACACGAATTTACATAATTTGATATGTATTTTGTATATATATTTTTATACGTATTTACATAATTTCATATGTATTTTGTATATATATATATATATATATATATATATATATATATATATATATATATATATATATATATATATATATATATATATATATATATATATATATATATATATATATATATATATATATATATATATATATATATATATATATATATATATATATATATATATATAACTCTACTTTTATTTTATGTGTATTCGTATATATATTTTGAAACAAATTTACATTGTTTTATATGTATTTTGAATATCTCTTTCAATACAAATTTACCTTACTGTATATGCAATATGTATAATTATTACAATACAAAAATAAAAATATTATGTGTATTTTTGTAAATATATTTTTTAAAAATGCCATAATTTTTTGGGAATTTTGTTTATTTATTTTTATACAAATTTACATTATTTTATTGATATTCTGTGTATTTATTTTGATACGATTTTACATTATTCTATTTGTTTTTTGAATATATATTTTTTATACACATTTACATTATTTAATGTGTATCTTGCATATATATTTTATACAAATTTACGTTATTTTAAGTGTATTTGTTTATATATTTTCATTCAAATTTACATTATTTGATGTGTATTTTGTATATGTATTTCAATACAAATTTACCTAATTTTATGTGTATTTTGTATATTTCTTTTCAAACAAATTTAAATTATTTTTGTGTATTTTTGTATATAGGTTTATACAAATTTAGGTTATTTTATGTACGCATTTACATTATTTAGTGTGTGTTTTATACATATATTTTTTTGCAAATTTACTTTATTTTATGTGCATTTTTGTACATATATTTTTATAGAAATTTGCGTTATTTGTATATGTTTTCTCATACAAATTTACATTATTTTATTGCTATTTTGTTTGTTTATTTTGATACGAATTACATGATTATATGTGTATTTTGTACATATTTTTTATACGTATTTACATTACTTAATGTGTATTTTGTTTATATATTTTTAAACAAATCTAAGTTATTATATGTATGTGTATAAATATTTTGATACAGATTTACATTATTTTATGTATTTTGTATGTACATTTCAATTCAAATTTAGCTTATTTTGCTGTATTTTGTATATATATTTTCATACAAATTTAATTACTTCTGTGTATTTTTGTATATAGTTTTATACAAAATTACGATATTTTATGTGTATTTTGTATATATATATTTTTACAAATACACATTTTTTATACGTATTTACTTAATTTTATGTGTATTTTGTATATATATTTTTATAGAAATCTACGTTTTTTTATTTGTATTCGTATATATATTTTGAAACAAATTTACATTGTTTTATATGTATTTTTGCATATCTCTTCCAATACAAATTTACCTTATTGTATGTGCATTTTGTATATTTATTTCAATACAAATTTAAATATTTTATGTGTATTTTGGTATATATATTTTTTAAGAAATGCGGACCTTTTTTGGAATTTTGCATCTTTATTTTCATACAAATTTACATTATTTTATTAATATTCGGTGTATTTATTTTGATACGAATTTACATTATTCTATTTGTTTTTTGTATACACTTTTTTATACATATTTACATTATTTAATGAGTATCCTGCATATATATTTTATACAAATTTATTATCTATTATCTATTTTTATACAAATACACTTTCTTTTCATGATATTTTGTTTATTTATTTTGACACGAATTTACATTATTTGATATGTATTTTGTATATATATTTTTATACGTATTTACATAATTTCATATGTATTTTGTATATATATTTCTTTAGAAATATACTTTACTTTATGTGTATTCGTATATATATTTTGAAACAAATTTACATTGTTTTATATGTATTTTTGAATATCTCTTTTAATACAAATTTACCTTACTATATATGCATTTTGTATATTTATTTCAATACAAATTTAAATATTTTATGTGTATTTTGGTATATATATTTTTATAAAAAATGCGATAATTTTTGAGAATTTTGCATCTTTATTTTCATACAAATTTACATTATTTTATTGATATTCTGTGTATTTATTTTGATACGATTTTACATTATTCTATTTGTTTTTTGTATATATTTTTTTATACACATTTACATTATTTAATGTGTATCTTGCATATATATTTTATTCAAATTTACGTTATTTTAAGTGTATTTGTTTTTATATTTTCATTCAAATTTACATTTATTTTAATTCGAAATTACATTATTTTATGTGTATTTTGTATACACTTTTTTATACGTATTTAATTAATTTTATGTGTATTTTGTATATATATTTTTTTAGAAATCTACGTTTTTTTATTTGTATTCGTATATATATATTTTGAAACAAATTTACATTGTTTTATATGTATTTTTGCATATCTCTTTCAATACAAATTTACCTTATTGTATGTGCATTTTGTATATTTATTTCAATGCAAATTTAAATATTTTATGTGTATTTTGGTATATATATTTTTATAAGAAATGCGCTATTTTATGGGAATTTTGCATCTTTATTTTCATACAAATTTACATTATTTTATTAATATTCGGTGTATTTATTTTGATACGATGTTACATTATTCTATTTGTTTTTTATATACTTTTTATACATATTTACATTATTTAATGTGTATCTTGCATATATATTTTATACAAATTTATTATCTTCTATCTATTTTCATACAAATACACATTCTTTTCATGATATTTTGTTTATTTATTTTGACACGAATTTACATAATTTCATATGTATTTTGTATATATATTATATATATATATATATATATATATATATATATATATATATATATATATATATATATATATATATATATATATATATATATATATATATATATATATATATATATATATATATATATATATATATATATATATATATATATATATATATATATATATATATATATATATATATATATATATATATATATATATATAGAAATCTACTTTATTTTATGTGTATTCGTATATATATTTTGAAACAAATTTATATTGTTTTATATGTATTTTTGAATATCTCTTTCAATACAAATTTACCTTACTGTATATGCATTTTGTATATTTATTTCAATACAAATTTAAATATTTTATGTGTATTTTGGTAAATATATTTTTTTAAAAAATGCGATAATTTTGGGGAATTTTGTATCTTTATTTTCATACAAATTTACATTATTTTATTGATATTCTGTGTATTTATTTTGATACGATTTTACATTATTCTATTTGTTTTTTGTATATATATTTTTTATACACATTTACATTATTTAATGTGTATCTTGCATATATATTTTATACAAATTTACGTTATTTTAAGTGTATTTGTTTATATATTTTCATTCAAATTTACATTATTTGATGTATCTTTTGTATATGTATTTCAATACAAATTTACCTAATTTTATGTGTATTTTGTATATTTCTTTTCAAACAAATTTAAATTATTTTTGTGTATTTTTGTTTTATTCAATTTTAGGCTATTTTATGTACGAATTTACATTATTTAGTGTGTGTTTTGCATATATATTTTTTTGCAAATTTATTTATTTTATGTGCATTTTTGTACATATATTTTTATAGAAATTTGCATTATATGTATATGTTTTCTCATACAAATTTACATTATTTTATTGCTATTTTGTTTATTTATTTTGATACGAATTACATGATTATATGTGTATCAAATTTGTACATATTTTTTATACGTATTTTCATTACTTAATGTGTATTTTGTTTATATATTTTTTAAACAAATCTACGTTATTATATGTATTTGTATAAAAATTTTGATACAGATTTACATTATTTTATATATTTTGTATGTACATTTCAATTCAAATTTAGCTTACTTTAGCTGTATTTTGTATATATATTTTCATACAAATTTAATTACTTCTGTGTATTTTACGATATTTTATGTGTATTTAGTATATTTATTTTTTTACAATTACACATTCTTTTACTGGTATTTTGTTTATTTATTTTGATACGATTTTTATGTATTTTTTGTATTCATTTTTTTATACGTATTTACTTCATTTTATGTGTATTTTGTATATATTTTTATAGAAATCTACGTTATTTTATGTGTATTCGTATATATATTTTGAAACAAATTTACATTGTTTTATATGTATTTTGCATATCTATTTCAATACAAATTTGCAAATTTACTTTATTTTATGTGCTTTTTTGTACATATATTTTTTTAGAAATTTGCGTTATTTTATGTGCATTTGTATATGATTTCTCATACAAATTTACATTATTTTATTGCTATTTTGTTTATTTATTTTGACTCAAATGAAAATAGATATACAAAATATACATAAAATAAACTAAATTTGTATTGAAATATATATACAAAATACATAAAATAATGTAAATTTGTATCAAAATATTTTTACAGATGCGCATAAAATAACGTAAATTTGTTTTAAAATATACAAAATACACATTAAATAATGTAAATATGTATAACAAAATATATACAAAACACAAATAGAATAATGTAAAATCGTATCAAAATAAATACACAGAATATTAATAAAACAATGTAAATTTGTATGAAAATAAAGATGCAAAATACCCATTAAATAACGCATTTTTTATAAATATATATATACCAAAATACACATGAAAAAATTAATTTGTATTAAAATAAATATACAAAATACACATACAATAAGGTAAATCTGTATTGAAATAGATATGCAAAATACATATAAAACAATGTAAATTTGTTTCAAAATATATATATACGAATACACATAAAATAACGTAGATTTGTATAAAAATATATATACAAAATACACATAAAATGAAGTAAATACGTATAAGAAAATGTATACAAAATACACATAAAATAATGTAAATTCGTATCAAAAAAAAAAAAATACCAATAAAAGAATGTGTATTTGTGTAAATATAAATATACAAAATACACATAAAATAACGTAAATTTGTATAAAACTATATACAAAAAAACACACAAGTAATTAAATTGGTATGAAAATAGATATACAAAATACAAATAAAATAAGCTAAACTTGAATTGAAATGTATATACAAAATACATAAAATAATGTAGATTTGTATCAAAATATTTATAAAAATACCCAGAAAATAACGCATTTTTTTTATTTATAAAAATATATATACCAAAATACACATCAAAAAATTCAATTTGTATTAAAATAAATATACAAAAAACACATACAATAAGGTAAATTTGTATTGAAATAGATATGCAAAATACATATAAAACAATGTAAATTTGTTTCAAAATATATATACGAATACACATAAAATAACGTAGATTTCTATAAAAATATATATACAAAATACACATAAAATGAAGTAAATACGTATAAAAAAATGTATACAAAATACACATAAAATAATGTAAATTCGTATCAAAATAAATATACAAAATACCAATAAAAGAATGTGTATTTGTATAAATATAAATATACAAAATACACATAAAATAACGTAAATTTATATAAAACTATATACAAAAATACACAGAAGTATTTTAATTTGTATGAAAATAGATATACAAAATAAGGTAAATTAGTTTCAAATTCAATAAACAAAATTCAGATAAAAGAACGTATATTTGTAGAAAAAATAAATATACAAAATACACATTAAATAACGAAAATTTGTATGAAAATATATACTAAAATAAACAAAATAATGTCATTTTTTATGAAAATAAATATACAAAATACACATGTATTTTGTATATCTATTTTCACACAAATTTAATTACTTTTGTGTATTTTTGCATATAGTTTTATATAAATTTACGTTATTTTGTTTGTATTTTGTAAATTTATATATATACAATACACATTCTTTTACTAGTATTTTGTTTATTTATTTTGATACGAGCTTACATTGTTTTATGTGTATTTTGTATACCTTTTTTTTATACGTATTTACTTCATTTTATGTGTATTTTGTATATTTATTTTCATAGAAATCTACGTAATTTTATGTGTATTCGTAAATATATTTTGAAAAAAATTTACTTGGTTTTATATGTATTTTGCATATCTATTTCAATACAAATTTTCCTTATTGTATGTGCATTTTGTATATTTATTTTAATACAAATTCAAATATTTTATGAGTGTCTTGGTATAAATATTTTTATAAAAAATGCGTTATTTTATGGGTATTTTGCATCTTAATTTTCATACAAATTTACATTATTTTATTAATATTCTGTGTATTTATTTTGATACGATTTTATATTATTCTATTTCTGTTTTGTATATATTCTTTTATACATATTTACATTATTTAATGTGTATTTTTTATATATATTTTATACAAATTTACAATATTTTAAGAGTATTTGTTTATATATTTTCATTCAAATTTACATTATTTTATGTGTATTTTGTAAATGTATTTCAATACAAATTTACCTAATTTTATGTGTATTTTGTATATTTATTTTCATACAAATTAAAATTAGGGTTGTGTATTTTGGGAGATAGTTGTATACAAATTTAGGTGATTTTATATTTATATTTTATATTTATTTTCATTAAAATAAACATTCTTTTATTGATATTTTGTTTATTTACTTTGACGCGAATTTACATTATTTAATGAGTATTATATATATATATATATATATATATATATATATATATATATATATATATATATATATATATATATATATATATATATATATATATATATATATATATATATATATATATATATATATATATATATATATATATATATATATATTTTTTTTTTTTTATACGTGTTTACATCATTTGATGAGTATTTTGTATATATATATATTTCTATAGAAATCTACGTTGATTTATGAGTATTCGTATATAGATTTTGAAATAAATTTACACTGTTTTATGTGTATTTTGCATATTTTTTCAATACAAATTTAACTTATTGTTTATGCATTTTGTATATTAATTTTAATACAAATTTAATTATGCTATGTGTATTTTTGTATATGTATTTTTATAAAAATATGCTTTATTTTATGGGTATTTTGCTTTTTTTTTTCATACAAATTTACATTATTTTATTTATATTCTTTTTTTTTTTTAAACAATTTTACATTATTCTATGTGTATTTTGTATATCTATTTTAATACGTATTTACTTAATTTTATGTGTATTTTGTATATATATTTTTATAGAAATCTACGTTATTTTATGTGTATTCGTATATATATTTTGAAACAAATTTACATTGTTTTATATGTATTTCTGCATATCTCTTTCAATACAAATTTACCTTATTGTTTGTGCATTTTGTATATTTATTTCAATACAAATTTAAATATTTTATGTGTATTTTGGTATATATATTTTTATAAGAAATGCGCTATTTGATGGGAGTTTTGCATCTTTATTTTCATACAAATTTACTTTATTTTATTAATATTCGGTGTATTTATTTTGATACGATTTCACATTATTCTATTTGTTTTTTGTATATACTTTTTTATACATATTTACATTATTTAATGTGTATCTTGCATATATATTTTATACAAATTTATTATCTATTACCTATTTTCATACAAATACACATTCTTTTCATGATATTTTGTTTATTTATTTTGACACGAATTTACATTATTTGATATGTATTTTGTATATATATTTTTATACGTATTTACATAATTTCATAAGTATTTTGTATATATATTTCTATAGAAATCTACTTTATTTTATGTGTATTCGTATATATATTTTGAAACAAATTTACATTGTTTTATATGTATTTTTGAATATCTCTTTCAATACAAATTTACCTTACTGTATATGCATTTTGTATATTTATTTTAATACAAATTTAAATATTTTATGTGTATTTTGGTATATATATTTTTATAAAAAATGCGATAATTTTTGGGAATTTTGCATCTTTATTTTCATTCAAATTTACATTATTTTATTGATATTCTGTGTATTTATTTTGATACGATTTTACATTATTCTATTTGTTTTTTGTATATATTTTTTTTATACACATTTACATTATTTAATGTGTATCTTGCATATAGATTTTATACAAATTTACGTTATTTTAAGTGTATTTGTTTATATATTTTCATTCAAATTTACATTATTTGATGTGTATTTTGTGTATATATTTCCATACAAATTTACCTAATTTTATGTGTATTTTGTATATTTCTTTTTAAACAAATTTAAATTATTTTTGTGTATTTTTGTATATAGTTTTATACAAATTTAGGTTATTTTATTTACGCATTTACATTATTTAGTGTGTGTTTTGTATATATATTTTTATGCTAATTTACTTTATTTTATGTACATTTTTGTACATATATTTTTATAGAAATTTGCGTTATTTATATATTTTTTCTCATACAAATTTACATTATTTTATTGCTATTTTGTTTATTTATTTTGATACGAATTACATGATTATATGTGTATTTTGTACATATTTTTTATACGTATTTACATTACTTAATGTGTATTTTGTTTATATATTTTCAAACAAATCTACGTTATTATATGTATTTGTATAAATATTTTGATACAGATTTACATTATTTTATGTATTTTGTATGTACATTTCAATTCAAATTTTGCTTATTTTAGCTGTATTTTGTATATATATTTTCATACAAATTTAATAACTTCTGTGTATTTTTGTATATAGTTTTATACCAATTTACGATATTTTATGTGTATTTTGTATATTTATATTTATACAAATACACTTTCTTTTACTAATATTTTGTTTATTTATTTTGATACGATTCTTATGTGTATTTTGTATTCATTTTTTTATACGTATTTATTTCATTTTATGTGTATTTTGTATATATTTTTATAGAAATCAACGTTATTTTATGTGTATTCGTATATATACTCGTATTTTGAAACGAATTTACATTGTTTTATGTGTATTTTGCATATATATTTCAATACAAATTTACCTTACAGTATGTGCATTTTTTATATTTATTTTAATACAAATTTTAATATTTTACGTGTATTTTGGCATATATATTTTTATAAAAAATGCGTTATTTTATGGCTATTTTGCATCTTTATTTTCATACAAATTTACATTATTTTATTAATATTCTGTGTATTTATTTTGATACGATTTTACATTATTCTATTTGTGTTTTGAATATATTTTTTTATACATATTTACATTATTTAATTAGTATTTTGTATATATATTTGATACAAATTTACGTTATTTTAAGTGTATATGTTTATATATTTTCATTCAAACTTCCATTATTTTATGTGTATTTTGTATATGTATTTCCATACAAATTTACCTAATTTTATGTGTATTTTGTATATTTCTTTTCAAACAAATTTAAATTATTTTTGTGTATTTTTGTATATAGTTTTATACAAATTTAGATTATCTTATGTACGCATTTACATTATTTAGTGTGTGTTTTGTATATATATTTTTATGCAAATTTACTTTATTTTATGTGCATTTTTGTACATATATTTTTATAGAAATTTGCGTTATTTGTATATGTTTTCTCATACAAATTTACATTATTTTATTGCTATTTTGTTTATTTATTTTGATACGAATTACATGATTATATGTGTATTTTGTACATATTTTTTATACGTATTTACATTACTTAATGTGTATTTTGTTTATATATTTTTAAACAAATCTACGTTATTATATGTATTTGTATAAATATTTTGATACAGATTTACATTATTTTATGTATTTTGTATGTACATTTCAATTCAAATTTAGCCTATTTTAGCTGTATTTTGTATATATATTTTCATACAAATTTAATTACTTCTGTGTATTTTTGTATATAGTTTTATACAAATTTACGATATTTTATGTGTATTTTGTGTATTTATATTTTTACAAATACACATTTTTTTACTGGTATTTTGTTTATTTATTTTGATACGATTTTTATGTATTTTTTGTATTCATTTTTTTATACGTATTTACTTCATTTTATGTGTATTTTGTATTTATTTTTATAGAAATCTACGTTATTTTATGTGTATTCGTATATATATTTTGAAACAAATTTACATTGTTTTATATGTATTTTGCATATCTATTTCAATACAAATTTGCAAATTTACTTTATTTTATGTGCATTTTTGTACATATATTTTTTTAGAAATTTGCATTATTTTATGTGTATTTGTATATGTTTTCTCATACAAATTTACATTATTTTATTGCTATTTTGTTTATTTATTTTGATACAAATGAAAATAGATATACAAAATATACATAAAAGAAACTAAATTTGTATTGAAATATATATACAAAATACATAAAATAATGTAAATTTGTATCAAAATATTTTAACAGATGCGCAAAAAATAACGTAAATTTGTTTTAAAATATACAAAATACACATTAAATAATGTAAATATGTATAAAAAATATACAAAACACAAATAGAATAATGTAAAATCGTATCAAAATAGATACACAGAATATTAATAAAACAATGTAAATTTGTATGAAAATAAAGATGCAAAATACCCATTAAATAACGCATTTTTTATAAAAATATATATACCAAAATAGACATGAAAAAATTAATTTGTATTAAAATAAATATACAAAATACACATACAATAAGGTAAATCTGTATTGAAATAGATATGCAAAATACATATAAAATAATGTAAATTTGTTTCAAAATATATATACGAATACACATAAAATAACGTAGATTTGTATAAAAATATATATACAAAATACACATAAAATGAAGTAAATACGTATAAGAAAATGTATACAAAATACATATAAAATAATGTAAATTCGTATCAAAATAAATAAACAAAATACCAATAAAAGAATGTGTATTTGTATAAATATAAATATACAAAATACATAAAATACCGTAAATTTGTATAAAACTATATACAAAAATACACAGAAGTAATTAAATTCGTATGAAAATAGATATACAAAATACAGATAAAATAAGCTAAATTTGAATTGAAATGTATATACAAAATACATAAAAGAATGTAGATTTCTATCAAAATATTTATAAAAATACCCATAAAATAACGCATTTTTTTTATTTATAAAAATATATATACCAAAATACACATCAAAAATTAAATTTGTTAAAATAAATATACAAAAACACATACAATAAGGTAAATTTGTATTGAAATAGATATGCAAAATACAAATAAAACAATGTAAATTTGTTTCAAAATATATATACGAGCACACATAAAATAACGAAGATTTCTATAAAAATATATATACAAAATACCCATAAAATGAAGTAAATACGTATAAAAAATGTATACAAAATACACAAAAATAATGTAAATCAAATAAATAAACAAAATACCAATAAAAGAATGTGTATTTGTAAAAATATAAATATACAAAATACACATAAAATAACGTAAATTTATATAAAACTATATACAAAAATACACAGAAGTATTTTAATTTGTATAAAAATAGATATACAAAATAAGGTAAATTAGTTTCAAATTCAATAAACAAAATTCAGATAAAAGAACGTATATTTGTAGAAAAAATAAATATACAAAATACACATTAAATAACGAGAATTTGTATGAAAATATATAAAAAAATAAACAAAAATAATTTCAACTTGTATGAAAATAAATATACAAAATACACATGTATTTTGTATATCTATTTTCACACAAATTTAATTACTTTTGTGTATTTTTGCATATAGTTTTATATAAATTTACGTTATTTTATTTATATTTTGTATATTTATATATATACAATACACATTCTTTTATTAGTATTTTGTTTATTTATTTTGATACGAGTTTACATTATTTTATGTGTATTTTGTATACCTTTTTTTATACGTGTTTACTTCATTTATGTGTATTTTGTATATTTATTTTCATAGAAATCTACGTTATTTTATGTGTATTCGTATATATATTTTGAAAAAAATTTCATGGTTTTCTATGTATTTTGCATATCTATTTCAATACAAATTTACCTTATTGTATGTGCATTTTGTATATTTATTTTAATACAAATTCAAATATTTTATGAGTGTCTTGGTATAAATATTTTTATAAAAAATGCGTTATTTTATGGGTATTTTGCATCTTAATTTTCATACAAATTTACATTATTTTATTAATATTCTGTGTATTTATTTTGATACGATTTTATATTATTCTATTTGTGTTTTGTATATATTCTTTTATACATATTTACATTATTTAATGTGTATTTTTTATATATATTTTATACAAATTTACGTTATTTTAAGAGTATTTGTTTATATATTTTCATTCAAATTTACATTATTTTATGTGTATTTTGTAAATGTATTTCAATACAAATTTACCTAATTTTATGTGTATTTTGTATATTTATTTTCATACAAATTAAAATTATTTTTGTGTATTTTTGTATATAGTTTTATACAAATTTAGGTGATTTTATGTGTATATTGTATATCTATTTTCATACAAATACACATTCTTTTATTGATATTTTGTTTATTTACTTTGACGCGAATTTACATTATTTAATGAGTATTTTATATATATATATATATATATATATATATATATATATATATATATATATATATATATATATATATATATATATATATATATATATATATATATATATATATATATATATATATATATATATATATATATATATATATATATATATATATATATTTTATACGTGTTTACATCATTTGATGAGTATTTTGTATATATATATTTCTATAGAAATCTACGTTGATTTATGAGTATTCGTATATAGATTTTGAAATAAATTTACACTGTTTTATGTGTATTTTGCATATTTTTTCAATACAAATTTAACTTATTGTTTATGCATTTTGTATATTAATTTTAATACAAATTTAATTATGCTATGTGTATTTTTGTATATGTATTTTTATAAAAATATGCTTTATTTTATGGGTATTTTGCATTTTTTTTTCATACAAATTTACATTATTTTATTTATATTCTTTTTTTTTTTTAAACAATTTTACATTATTCTATGTGTATTTTGTATATCTATTTTAATACGTATTTACTTAATTTTATGTGTATTTTGTATATATATTTTTATAGAAATCTACGTTATTTTATGTGTATTCGTATATATATTTTGAAACAAATTTACATTGTTTTATATGTATTTCTGCATATCTCTTTCAATACAAATTTACCTTATTGTATGTGCATTTTGTATATTTATTTCAATACAAATTTAAATATTTTATGTGTATTTTGGTATATATATTTTTATAAGAAATGCGCTATTTGATGGTAGTTTTGCATCTTTATTTTCATACAAATTTACTTTATTTTATTAATATTCGGTGTATTTATTTTGATACGATTTCACATTATTCTATTTGTTTTTTGTATATACTTTTTTATACATATTTACATTATTTAATGTGTATCTTGCATATATATTTTATACAAATTTATTATCTATTACCTATTTTCATACAAATACACATTCTTTTCATGATATTTTGTTTATTTATTTTGACACGAATTTACATTATTTGATATGTATTTTGTATATATATTTTTATACGTATTTACATAATTTCATATGTATTTTGTATATATATTTCTATAGAAATCTACTTTATTTTATGTGTATTCGTATATATATTTTGAAACAAATTTACATTGTTTTATATGTATTTTTGAATATCTCTTTCAATACAAATTTACCTTACTGTATATGCATTTTGTATATTTATTTCAATACAAATTTAAATATTTTATGTGTATTTTGGTATATATATTTTATAAAAATGCGATAATTTTGGGAATTTTGCATCTTTATTTTCATACAAATTTACATTATTTTATTGATATTCTGTGTATTTATTTTGATACGATTTTACATTATTCTATTTGTTTTTTGTATATATTTTTTATACACATTTACATTATTTAATGTGTATCTTGCATATAGATTTTATACAAATTTACGTTATTTTAAGTGTATTTGTTTATATATTTTCATTCAAATTTACATTATTTGATGTGTATTTTGTATATATATTTCCATACAAATTTACCTAATTTTATGTGTATTTTGTATATTTCTTTTTAAACAAATTTAAATTATTTTTGTGTATTTTTGTATATAGTTTTAAACAAATTTAGGTTATTTCATTTACGCATTTACATTATTTAGTGTGTGTTTTGTATATATATTTTTATGCTAATTTACTTTATTTTATGTACATTTTTGTACATATATTTTTATAGAAATTTGCGTTACTTGTATATTTTTTCTCATACAAATTTACATTATTTTATTGCTATTATGTTTATTTATTTTGATACGAATTACATGATTATATGTGTATTTTGTACATATTTTTTTATACGTATTTACATTACTTAATGTGTATTTTGTTTATATATTTTCAAACAAATCTACGTTATTATATGTATTTGTATAAATATTTTGCTACAGATTTACATTATTTTATGTATTTTGAATGTACATTTCAATTCAAATTTAGCATATTTTAGCTGTATTTTGTATATATATTTTCATACAAATTTAATTACTTCTGTGTATTTTTGTATATAGTTTTATACAAATTTACGATATTTTATGTGTTTTTTGAATATTTATATTTATACAAATACACTTTATTTTACTGGTATTTTGTTTATTTATTTTGATACGATTTTTATGTGTATTTTTTGTATTCTTTTTTTTATACGTATTTACTTCGTTTTATGTGTATTTTGTATATATTTTTATAGAAATCAACGTTATTTTATGTGTATTCGTATATATATTTTGAAACAAATTTACATTGTTTTATATGTATTTTGCATATCTATTTCAATACAAATTTACCTTACAGTATGTGCATTTTTTATATTTATTTTAATACAAATTTTAATATTTTGTGTATTTTGGTATATATATTTTTATAAAAAATGCGTTATTTTATTGCTATTTTGCATCTTTATTTTCATACAAATTTACATTATTTTATTAATATTCTGTGTATTTATTTTGATACGATTTTACATTATTCTATTTGTGTTTGGTATGAATTTTTTTTATACATATTCACATTATTTAATTAGTATTTTGTATATATATTTGATACAAATTTACGTTATTTTAAGTGTATATGTTTATATATTTTCATTCAAACTTCCATTATTTTATGTGTATTTTGTATATGTATTTCAATACAAATTTACCTAATTTTATGTGTATTTTGTATATTTATTTTCATACAAATTTAAATTATTTTTGTGTATTTTTGTATATAGTTTTATACAAACTTAGGTTATTTTATGAGTATTTTGTATATCTATTTTCATAAAAATACACATTCTTTTATTGATATTTTGTTCATTTATTTTGACGAGAATTTAAATTATTTAATGTGTATATTGTATATATATTTTTATACGTATTTACATCATTTCATGTGTATTTTGTATATATATTTCTATAGAAATAAACGTTATATTATGTGTATTCGTATATAGATTTTTAAACAAATTTACACATAACAAAAATAAATACAGAATACACAAAAATAGATATGCAAAATACATATAAACAATGTAAATTTGTTTCAAAATATATATACGAATACACATGAAATAAGGTAGATTTCTATAAAAATATATATACAAAATACACTTAAATTAAGTAAATACGTATAAAAAATGTATTCAAAATACACATAAAATAATGTAAATTAGTATCAAAATAAATAAACAAAATACCAATAAAAGAATATGTATTTGTATAAATATATATATACAAAATACACATTAAATAATATAAATTTGTTTAAAACTATACAAAATACACATGAAATGATGTAAATACGTATAAAAATATATATACAAAATACACATTAAATAATGTAAGTTCGCGTCAGAATAAATAAACAAAATATCAATAAAAGAATGTGTATTTGTATGAAAATAGATATACAAAATACACATAAAATAACCTAAATTTGTATCAAACTATATACAAAAATACACAAAAATATTTTAAATTTGTATGAAAATAAATATACAAAATACACATAAAATTAGGTAAATTTGTATTGAAATACATACACAAAATACACATAAAATAATGTAAATTTGAATGAAAATACATAAACAAATACACTTAAAATAACGTAAATTAGTATAAAAAAATATGTACAAAACACAAATAGAATCGTATCAAAATAAATACACAGAATATTAATAAAATAATGTAAATTTGTATGAAAATAAAGAAGCAAAATACCCATAAAATAACGCATTTTTTTTATTTAAAAAAATATATATACCAAAATACACATCAAAGAATTAAATTTGTATTAAAATAAATATACAAAAAACACATACAATAAGGTAAATTTATATTGAAATAGATATGCAAAATACATATAAAAGAATGTAAATTTGTTTCAAAATATATATACGAATACACATAAAATAACGTAGATTTCTATAAAAATATATATACAAAATACACTTAAAATGAAGTAAATACGTATAAAAAAATGTATACAAAATACACATAAAATAATGTAAATTCGTATCAAAATAAATAAACAAAATACCAATAAAAGAATGTGTATTTGTATGAATATAAATATACAAAATACACATAAAATAACGTAAATTTATATAAAACTATATAAAAAAAATACACAGAAGTAATTAAATTTGTATGAAAATATATACAAAATACACACGAAATAAGCTAAATTTGAATTGAAATATATATACAAAATACATGAAATAAAGTAAATTTGTATCAAAATATTTATACAAATACACATATAATAACGTAAATTTGTATGAAAATATATAAACAAAATACACATTAAATAATGTAAATACGTATAAAAAAATATGTACAAAATACACATATAATCATGTAATTCGTATCAAAATAAATAAACAAAATACCAATAAAATAATATAAATTTGTATGAGTAAACGTGTATGTTGCATATTTTTTCAATTCAAATTTACCTTATTATATACGCATTTTGAATATTAATTTTAATACAAATTTAATTATTCGATGTGTTTTTTTGTATCTGTATTTTTATAAACATATACTTTATTTTTTGGGTATTTTGCATCTTTATTTTCATACAAATTTACATTATTTTATTGATATTCTGCTCATTCATTTTGATACGAATTGACATTATTCTATGTGTATTTTGTATATATTTTTCATACAAATTTACGTTATTTTATGTTTAAAAATATGTACAAAATACACATATAATCATGTAATTCGTATCAAAATAAATAAACAAAATACCAATAAAATAATATAAATTTGTATGAGTAAACGTGTATGTTGCATATTTTTTCAATACAAATTTACCTTATTATATACGCATTTTGTATATTAATTTTAATACAAATTTAATTATTCGATGTGTATTTTTGTATCTGTATTTTTATAAACATATGCTTTATTTTTGGGTATTTTGCATCTTTATTTTCATACAAATTTACATTATTTTATTGATATTCTGCTCATTCATTTTGATACGAATTGACATTATTCTATGTGTATTTTGTATATATTTTTCATACAAATTTACGTTATTTTATGTTTAAAATATGTACAAAATACATATAATCATGTAATTCGTATCAAAATAAATAAACAAAATACCAATAAAATAATATAAATTTGTATGAGTAAACGTGTATGTTGCATATTTTTTCAATACAAATTTACCTTATTATATACGCATTTTGTATATTAATTTTAATACAAATTTAATTATTCGATGTGTATTTTTGTATCTGTATTTTTATAAACATATTCTTTATTTTTTGGGTATTTTGCATCTTTATTTTCATACAAATTTACATTATTTTATTGATATTCTGCTCATTCATTTTGATAGGAATTGACATTATTCTATGTGTATTTTGTATATATTTTTCATACAAATTTACGTTATTTTATGTGTATTTGTTTATATAGTTTGACACAAATTTACAATATTTTATGGGTATTTTGTATATACATTTCAAAAGAAATTTACCTAGTTTTATGTGTATTTTGTATATCTATTTTCATTCAAACTCAAATTATTTCTATGTATTTTTGTATATATTTTAATACAACTTTTAGTTATGTTATGTGTATTTTGTAAATTTATTTTCATTCAAATATATATTATTTTATTGGTGTTTTGTTGATTTATATTCATACGAATTTACATTATTTTATATGTACTTTGTATATATATTTTTATACGCTTTTCCATTATTTAATATTTATTTTGAATATATATTTTTATACAAATTCATGGTATTTTATGTGTATTTGTATATATATTTTCATATGAATTTACATTATTTTATGTGTATTTTGTACATATATTTTATTACAAATCTACCTTATTTTATGTTTATTTTGTATGTGTATTTTGTATATTTATATTTATCCAAATACACATTCTTTTATTGGTATTTTGTTTATTTATTTTAACTCGAATTTACGTTCTTTTATCGGAATTTTATTTATTTATTTTGATACGAATTTTCATTTTTTTTAGGTGTATTTGATATATATATTTTTATACTTATTTACATAATTTTATATGTATTTTGAATATATATTTTCATAGAAATTTACTCTATATGTATATGTATAGAAAATACACATGAAATAAACTAAACTCGTATCGAAATAAATACAGAAAATACCGATAAAATAATGCAATTTTGAATGAAAATATATATAGAAAATACACATAAAATAACGTAAATACAAATAAATATATACACATAAAATGATTTGAATTTGAATGAAAATAGATATAAAAATAAACTTAAAATAAGGCAAATTTATAATGAAATATATATACAAAATACACATAAAATAATGTAGATTTGTTTCAAAATATATATACGAATACACATAAAATAACGTAGTTTTCTATAGAAATATATATACAAAATACACATGAAATGTTGTAAATACGTATAAAAATATATATACAAAATACACATTAAATAATGTAAATTCGTGTCAAAATAAATAATTAAAATATCAATAAAACAATGTGTATTTGTATTAAAATAAATATACAAAATACACATACAATAAGGTAAATCTGTATTGAAATAGATATGCAAAATACATATAAAACAATGTAAATTTGTTTCAAAATATATATACGAATACACATAAAATAACGTAGATTTGTATAAAAATATATATACAAAATACACATAAAATGAAGTAAATACGTATAAGAAAATGTATACAAAATACACATAAAATAATGTAAATTCGTATCAAAATATATAAACAAAATACCAATAAAAGAATGTGTATTTGTATAAATATAATTATACAAAATACACATAAAATTGAGTAAATTTGTATAAAACTATATACAAAAATACACAGAAGTTATTAAATTCGTCTGAAAATAGATATACAAAATACAGATAAAATAAGCTAAATTTGAATTGAAATGTATATAGAAAATACATAAAATAATGTAAATTTGTATCAAAATATTTATAAAAATACATATAATAACGTAAATTTGTTTAAAAATATATAAACAAAATACACATTAAGTAATGTAAATACGTATAAAAAATATGTACAAAATACACATATAATCATGTAATTCGTATCAAACTAAATAAACAAAATATCAATAAAATAATGTAAATTTGTATGAGAAAACATATACAAATACATATAAAATAACGCTAATTTCCATAAAAATATATGTCCAAAAATGAACGTAAACTAAAGTAACTCTGGATAAAAATATATATACAAAACACACATTAAATAATGTAAATGCGTACATAAAATAACCTAAATTTGTATAAAACTATATACAAAAATACACAAAAATAATTTAAATTTGTATGAAAAGAAATATACAAAATACACATAAAATTAGGTTAATTTGTATTGAAATACATATACAAAATACATATAAAATAATGCAAATTTGAAAGAAAATATATAAACAAATACAAATATAATAACGTAAATTTGTATGAAATATATGATCAAAATACACATTAAATAAAGTAAATATGTATAAAAAATATATATACAAAACACAAGTAGAATAATGTAAAATCGTATCAAAATATATACACAGAATATTAATAAAATAATGTAAATTTGAATGAAAATTAAGATGCAAAATACCTATAAAATAACGCATTTTTTATAAAAATATTGATACCAAAATACACATAAATATTTGAATTTGTATTAAAATAAATATACAAAATGCTCATACAATAAGGTAAATTTGTATTGAAATAGATATGCAAAATACATATAAAATAATGTAAATTTGTTTCAAAATATATATACGAATACACATAAAATAACGTAGATTTCTATAAAAATACATATACAAAATACACATAATATTAAGTAAATACGTATAAAAAAATGTATACAAAATACACATAAAATAATGTAAATTCGTATAAATGTAAATAAACAATATACCAATAAAAGAATGTGTATTTGTATAAATATAAATATACAAAATGCACATAAAATAACGTAAATTTATATAAAATTATATTCATAAAATAACGCAAATTTCTATAAAAATATATGTACAAAAATGAACATAAAATAAATTTGCATAAAAATATATATACAAAACACACTTTAGATAATGTAAATGAGTATAAAGATATGTATACAAAATACCTATGAAATAATCTAAATTCGTATCGAATTAAATTAAGAAAATATCAATAAAATAATGTAATTTTGGATGAAAATATATATACAAAATACACATAAAATAACCTAAATACAAATACAAGTATACACATAAAATAATTTAAAATTGAATGAAATAAATATACAAAATAAACATAAAATATGGTAAATTTGTAATGAAATATATAAAAAAATACACATAAAATAATATAAATTTGTATGAAAATATATATACAAATACACATTAAATAACATGAATTTGTATAAAATTTGTATCAAAATATATACTTATACACACAATAAAATAACGTAATTTTTTTATGAAAATGTATATACAAAATACACATAAAATAATTTAAATACGTAGAAAATATATATACAAAAACACATAAAATAATGTAAATTTGTATGAAAATATATAAACAAATACACATAAAATAATGTAAATTTGGATAAAATATATATACAAAATGAACATTAAATAATGTAAATATGTATAAAAAAATATACAAAATACACATAGAATAATGTTAAATCGTATCAAAATAAATAAAGAGAATATCAATAAAATAATGTAAATTTGTATGAAAATAAAGATGCAAAATATCCATATAATAACGCATATTTGCATAAATATATATATATACAAAAATACATATAAAATAGTTAAGTTTGTATTAAAATAAATATACAAAATGCACGTACAATAAAGTAAATTTGTATTGAAATAGATATGCAAAATACACATCAATAATGTAAATTTGTATCAAAATATATATACGAATACTCATAAAATAGAGTAAATTTCTATGAAAATATACATACAAAATAGATATACAAAATACACATATAACTAGTTAAATTTGTATTTAAATACATGTACAAAAAACACATAAAATAATGTAGATTTGTATGAAATGCAAACAAATACATTTTATATAAAATATATATACAAAATACACATAGAATAATGTAAAATCATATCAAAATAAATACACAGAATATCAATAAAATAATTTAAATTTGTATGAAAATAAAGATGCAAAATACCCATAAAATAAAGCATATTTTTATAAAAATACATATACAAAAATACACATACATTAATCAAATTTGTATTAAAATTAATATACAAAATGCACATACAATAAGGTAAATTTGTATTAAAAAATATGCAAAATACACATATAATAATGTAAATTTGTTTCAAAATATATATACGAATACACATAAAATAACGCAGATTTCTATAGAAATATATATACAAAATACACTTGAAATAATGTAAATACGTATAAAAATATATATACAAAATATACATTAAATAATGTTAATTCGTGTCAAAATAAATAAACAAAATATCATGAAAAGAATGTGTATTTGTATGAAAATAGATATACAAAATACACATAAAATAACCTAAATTTGTATAAAACTATATACAAAAATACACAAAAATAATTTAAACTTGTATGAAAATAAATATACATAAAACATATAAAAATAGGTAAATTTGTATTGAAATACATATAGAAAATACACATAAAATAATGTAAATTTGAATGAAAATATATAAACATATAGACTTAAAATAACGTAAATTTATATCAAATATATATACAAAAAAAACATCAAAATACATGAAATAAAGTAAATTTGTATCAAATATTTATACAAATACACATATAATAACGTAAATTTGTATGAAAATATATAAACAAAATACACATTAAATAATGTAAATACATATAAAAAAAATATGTACAAAATACACATATAATCATGTAATTCGTATCAAAATAAATAAACAAAATACCAATAAAATAATATAAATTTGTATGAGTAAACGTGTATGTTGCATATTTTTTCAATACAAATTTACCTTATTATATACGCATTTTGTATATTAATTTTAATACAAATTTAATTATTCGATGGTTATTTTTGTATCTGTATTTTTATAAACATATGCTTTATTTTTTGGGTATTTTATTTTCATACAAATTTACATTATTTTATTGATATTTTGCTCATTCATTTTGATACGAATTGACATTATTCTATGTGTATTTTGTATATATTTTTCATACAAATTTACGTTATTTTATGTGTAAAAATATGTACAAAATACACATATAATCATGTAATTCGTATCAAAATAAATAAACAAAATACCAATAAAATAATATAAATTTGTATGAGTAAACGTGTATGTTGCATATTTTTTCAATACAAATTTACCTTATTATATACGCATAGATATACAAAATACACATAAAATAACCTAAATTTGTATCAAACAAAAATACACAAAAATATTTTAAATTTGTATGAAAATAAATATACAAAATACACATAAAATTAGGTAAATTTGTATTGAAATACATACACAAAATACATATAAAATAATGTAAATTTGAACGAAAAAACATAAACAAATACATTTAAAATAACGTAAATTTGTATAAAAAAATATGTACAAAACACAAATAGAATAATGTAAAATCGTATCAAAATAAATACACAGAATATTAATAAAATAATGTAAAATTGTATGAAAATAAAGAAGCAAAATACCCATAAAATAACGCATTTTTTTTATTTATAAAAATATATATACCAAAATACACATCAAAAAATTAAATTTGTATTAAAATAAATATTCAAAAAACACATACAATAAGGTAAATTTGTATTGAAATAGATATGCAAAATACATATAAAACAATGTAAATTTGTTTCAAAATACATATACGAATACACATAAAATAACGTAGATTTCTATAAAAATATATATACAAAATACACATAAAATGAAGTAAATACGTATAAAAAAAATGTATACAAAAAACACAAAATAATGTAAATTCGTATCAAAATAAATAAACAAAATACCAATAAAAGAATGTGTATTTGTATAAATATAAATATACAAAATACACATAAAATAACGTAAATTTATATAAAACTATATACAAAAATACACAGAAGTAATTAATTTTGTATGAAAATATATACAAAATACACACAAAATAAGCTAAATTTGAATTGAAATATATATACAAAATACAAGAAATAAAGTAAATTTGTATCAAAATATTTATACAAATACACATATAATAACGTAAATTTGCATGAAAATAAATAATCAAAATACACATTAAATAATGTAAATACGTATAAAAAAAATGTACAAAATACACATATAATCATGTAATTCGTATCAAAATAAATCAGCAAAATACCAATAAAATAATATAAATTTGAATGAGTAAACGTGTATGTTGCATATTTTTTCAATACAAATTTACCTTATTATATACGCATTTTGTATATTACTTTTAATACAGATTTAATTATTCGATGTATATTTTTGTATCTGTATTTTTATAAACAAATGCTTTATTTTTTGGGTATTTTGCATCTTTATTTTCATACAAATTTACATTATTTTATTGATATTCTGCTCATTCATTTTGATACGAATTGACATTATTCTATGTGTATTTTGTATATATTTTTCATACAAATTTACGTTATTTTATGTGTATTTGCTTATATATTTTGACACAAATTTAATATATTTTATGGGTATTTTGTATATACATTTCAAAAGAAATTTACCTAGTTTTATGTGTATTTTGTATAACTATTTTAATACAAACTCAAATTATTTCTATGTATTTTTGTATATATTTTAATACAAATTTTAGTTATGTTATGTGTATTTTGTAAAATTATTTTCATTCAAATATATATTATTTTATTGGTGCTTTGTTGATTTATATTGATACGAATTTACATTATTTTATATGTACTTTTTATATATTTTTTTATACGCTTTTCCATTATTTAATATTTATTTTGAATATATATTTTTATACAAATTCATGGTATTTTATGTATTTGTATATATATTTTTATATAAATTTACATTTTTTATGTGTATTTTGTACATATATTTTTTTACAAATCTACCTTATTTTATGTTTATTTTGTATGTATATTTTGTATATTTATATTTATCCAAATACACATTCTTTTACTGGTATTTTGTTTATTTATTTTAATTCGAATTTACATTATTTTATGTGTATTTTGTATACATTTTTTTATACGTATTTACTTAATTTTAAGTGTATTTTGTATATATATTTTTATAGAAATCTACGTTTTTTTTATTTGTATTCGTATATATATTTTGAAACAAATTTACATTGTTTTATATGTATTTTGCATATCTCTTTCAATACAAATTTATTTATTATGTGCATTTTGTATATTTATTTCAATGCAAATTTAAATATTTTATGTGTATTTTGGTATATATATTTTTATAAGATTACGAAAATTTGAATAAAACTACATACAAAAAAACAAAAACAAAATTTCAATTTGTATGAAAATAGATATACAAAATACACATATAATTAGTTAAATTTGTATTTAAATACATGTACAAAACACACATAAAATAAGTTAAATTTTTATGAAATGAAAACAAATTCACATAAAATTCGCGTCAAAATAAATAAACAAAATATCAAAAAAAGAATGTGTATTTTTATGAAAATAAATATACAAGATACACATAAAATAACCTAAATTTGTATCAAACTATATACAAAAATAAACAAAAATATTTTAAATTTGTATGAAAATAAATATACAAAATACACATAAAATTAGGTAAATTTGTATTGAAATACATACACAAAATACACATAAAATAATGTAAATTTGAATGAAAATACATAAACAAATACACTTAAAAAACGTAAATTTGTATAAAAAAATATGTACAAAACACAAATAGAATAATGTAAAATCGTATCAAAATAAATACACAGAATATTAATATACAAAATACAAAAATACACAGAAGTAATTAAATTTGTATGAAAATATATACAAAATACACACAAAATAAGCTAAATTTAAATTGAAATATATATACAAAATACACATATTTTGCATATCTATTTTCAAACAAATTTAAATTATTTTTGTGTAATTTACATTGTTTTATATGTATTTTGCATATCTATTTAAATACAGATTTACCTTATTGTATGTGTATTTTGTATATTTATTTTAACACAAATTAATTTTTTCATGTGTATTTTGGTATATATATTTTTATAAAAAATGCGTTATTTAATGGGTATTTTGCATCTTTATTTTCATACAAATTTACATTGTTTTATTAATATTCTGTGTATTTATTTTGATACGATTTTACATTATTCTATTTGTGTTTTGTATATATTTTTTTATACATATTTACATTATTTAATGTGTATTTTGTATATTTTAAAACAAATTTACGTTATTTTATGCGCATCTGTAAAAATATTTTGATACAAATTTGTATTATTTTATGTATTTTATATATATTTCAATACAAATTTAGTTTATTTTATGTATATTTTGTATATCTATTTTAATTCGTATCAAAATAAATAAACAAAATAGCAATAAAATAATGTAAATTTGTATGAGAAAACATATACAAATACATATAAAATAACGCAAATTTCTAAAAAAATATATGTACAAAAATGCACATAAAATAAAGTAAATTTGCATAAAAATATATATACAAAACACACATTAAATAATGTAAATGCGTACATAAAATAACCTAAATTTGTATAAAACTATATACAAAAATACACAAAATATTTAAAATTTGTATGAAAAGAAATATACAAAATACACATAAAATTAGGTAAATTTGTATTGAAATACATATACAAAATACACATAAAATAATGTAAATTTGAATGAAAATATATAAACAAATACACTTAAAATAACGTAAATTTGTATAAAATATATATGCAAGATACACATTAAATAATGTAAATGTGTATAAAAAAAATATATACAAAAAAGAAATAGAATAATGTAAAATCCTATCAATATAAATACACAGAATATCAATAAAATAATGTAAATTTGTATGAAAAGAAAGATGCAAAATTCCCATAAAATAGCGCATTTTTTATAAAATATATATACCAAAATACACATAAAATATTTAAATTTGTATTGAAATAAATATACAAAATGCATATACAGTAAGGTAAATATGTATTGAAAGAGATATTCAAAAATACATATAAAAAAAAGCTAATTTGTTTCAAAATATATATACGAATACACATAAAATAACGTAGATTTCTATAGAAATATATATACAAAATACACATGAAATTATGTAAATACGTATAAAAATATATATACAAAATACATATCTAGGTAAATTCGTGTCAAAATAAATAAACAAAATATCATGAAAAGAATGTGTATTTGCATGAAAATAAATAATAGATAATAAATTTGTAAGAAATATATATGCAAGATACACATTAAATAATGTAAATATGTATAAAAAAAAATATATACAAAAAACAAATAGAATAATGTGAAATCGTAACAAAATAAATACACCGAATATAAATAAAATAATGTAAATTTGTATGAAAATAAAGATGCAAAATTCCCATCAAATAGCGCATTTCTTATAAAAATATATATACCAAAATACACATAAAATATTTAAATTTGTATTGAAATAAATATACAAAATGCACATACAATAAGGTAAACTTGTATTGAAAGAGATATGCAGAAATACATATAAAACAATGTAAATTTGTTTCAAAATATATATACGAATACACATCAAATAACGTAGATTTCTATAAAAATATATATACAAAATACACATAAAATTAAGTAAATACGTATAAAAATAGATATACAAAATACACATAGAATAATGTAAAATTGTTTCAAAAAAAAAAAAAACAGATATAAATAAAATAATGTAAATTTGTATGAAAATAAAAATGCAAAATACCCATAAAATAAAGCATATTTTTATAAAAATACATATACAAAAAAAACATAGCATAATTAAATTTGTATTAAAATTAATATACAAAATGCATATACAATAAGGTAAATTTGTATTGAAAAAATATGCAAAATACACATAAAACAGTGTAAATTTATTTCAAAATCTATATACGAATACTCATAAATCAACGTAGATTTCTATAGAAATATATATACAAAATACACATCAAATGATGTAAACACGTATAAAAATATATATATATATATATATATATATATATATATATAAAATACACATTAAATAATGTAAATTCGCGTCAAAATAAATAAACAAAATATCAATAAAAGAATGTGTATTTATGAAAATAGATATACAATATACACGTTATTTTATGTGTATTCGTATATATATTTTGAAACAAATTTACACTGTTTTATTTGTATTTTGCGTTTTTTTTTTTCAATACAAATTTACCTTTTTGTATGTGTGCATTTTGTATATTAATTTTGATACAAATTTAATTATTCTATGTGTATTTTTGTATATGTATTTTTTAAAAAAAATATGCTTTATCTTATGGGTATTTTGCATCTTTATTTTCATACTAATTTAAATTATTTTATTGATATTCTGTGTACTTATTTTCATACGATTTTACATTATTCTATATATAACAAAAATAAATATATACAAAAATACACAAAAATAATTTAAATTTGTTTGAAAATAGATATGCATAATATAGAAAATACATAAAATAATGTAAATTTGTATCAAAATATATATTCAAATACACATATAATAACGTAAATTTGTATAAAAATATATAAACAAAATACACATTAAATAATGTAAATACGTATAAAAGATATGTACGTAATGTAAAAATTTATAAAATTAAAGATGCAAAATAACCATAAAATATCTCATATTTAAAAAAAAATATATACAAAAATACACATAAAATAATTAAATTTGGATTAAAATAAATATACAAAATACACATACAATAAGGTAGATTTTTATTGAAATAGATATGCAAAAAACACATAAAATAATGAAAATTTTTATCAAAATATATACGAATACACACAATAAAATTACGTAAATTTTTATGAAAATATATATACAAAATACACATAAAATAATGTAAATACATAGAAAAATATATATACAAAATACAGATAAAATAATGTAAATTCGTATCAAAATAAATAAACAAAATTTCCTCTAAAAGAATGTATATGTCTAGGAAAATATATATACAAAATACAAATAAAATAAAAAAAAATTGTATAAAAATAATACAAAAATACACAAAAATAATTTAAATTTGTTTGAAAATAGATATGCAAAATACAAATGAAATTAGGCAAATTTTTATTGAAATACATATACAAAATACACATAAAATAATGTAAATTTGTATGAAAATATATAAACAAATACACAAAAGATAACTTAAATTTCCATAAAATATATGTACAAAATATACATTAAATAATGTAAATATGTCTAAAAATATATATACAAAATACACAGAATAACGTAAAATCGTATCAAAATAAATAAACAGTCAATCAATAAAATAATGTAAATTTGTATGAAAATAAAGATGCAAAATACCCATATAATAACGCATATTTGTTTAAAAATATATATACAAAAATACACATAAAATAATTAAATTTGCATCAAAATAAATATACAAAAGGCACATACAATAAAGAAAATATGTATTGAAATAGATATGCGAAATACACATAAATAATGTAAATTTGTATCAAAATATATATACGAATACACATAAAATAGAGTAAATTTCTATGAAAATATATATTCAAAATACATATAAAATTATGTAAATAAGTATAAAAATATATATATCAAATACACCTAAAATAATGAAAACTCGTATCAAAATAAATAAACAAAATTCCGATAAAAGAACGTATATTTGTAGGAAAATAAATATACAAAATTCACATAAAATTACGAAAATTTGAATAAAAATATATACAAAAATACACAAAATTAATTTCAATTTGTATGAAAATAGATATACATAATACACATATAATTAGTTAAATTTGTATTTAAATACATGTACAAAATACACATAAAATAATGTAAATTGTATGAAATGAAAACAAATTCACATAAAAAACGTTCATTTGTATGAAATATATATACAAAATATACATAGAATAATGTAAAATCGTATCAAAATAAATACACAGAATATCAATAAAATAATGTAAATTTGTATTAAAATAAATATGCAAAATACCCATAAATAAAAGCATTTTTTATGAAAATTTAAATTTTTGTTATTTTGGTATATATTTTTATTAAAAGAGTTTTATATAAATTTAAAGTATTTTATGTGTATTTTGTATATCTATTTTCATACAAATACACATTTTTTATTGATATTTTGTTTATTTATTTTGACGCGAATTCACATTATTTAATGTGTATTGTGTATATATATTTTTATACGTATTTACGTCATTTCAAGTGTATTTTGTATATATATTTCTATAGAAATATATATCATTTTATGTGTATTCGTATATATATTTTGAAACAAATATACATTGTTTTATGTGCATTTTGCATATTTTTCAATATAAATTTACTTTATTGTACGTGCATTTTGTATATTAATTTTAATACAAATTTAATTATTCTATGTGTATATAAATAAATACACATAGAATAATTAAATTTGTATTAAAATTAATATACAAAATGCACGTACAATAAGGTAAATTTATATTGAAAAATATGCAAAATGCACATAAAACAATGTATATTTGTTTCAAAATATATATACGAATACACATAAAATGATATATATTTCTATAGAAATATATATACAAAATACACATGAAATGACGTAAATACGTATAAAAATATATATACACAATACACATTAAATAATGTGAATTCGCGTCAAAATAAATAAACAAAATATCAATAAAAAATGTGTATTTGTATGAAAATAGATATACAAAATACACATAAAATATTTTAAATTTATATAAAACTCTTTTTATAAAAATATATATACCAAAATAACAAAAAATTTAAATTTGTATTACAATAAATATACAAAATGCACATACAATAAGGTAGATTTATATTGAAATAGATATGCTAAATACATATAAAACAATGTTAATTTGCTTCAAAATATATATACCAATACACATAAAATAACGTAGATTACTATAAAAATATATATACAAAATACACATTAAATGAAGTAAATACGTATAAGAAAATGTATGCAAAGTACACATAAAATAATTTAAATTAAATTATTTTTGTGTATTTTTTTAATAGAGTTTTATACAAATTTACAATATTTTATGTGTATTTTGTATATCTATTTTCATACAAATACACATTCTTTTATTGATATTTTGTTTATTTATTTTGATGCGAATTTACATTATTTAATGTGTATTGTGTATATATATTTTTATACGTATTTACGTCATTTCATGTGTATTTTGTATATATATTTCTATAGAAATATACGTTATTTTATGAGTAATTGTATATATATTTTGAAACAAATATACATAGTTTTATGTGCATTTCGTATATTTTTTCAATACAAATTTCCCTTATTGTACGTGCATTTTGTATATTAATTTTAATACAAATTCAATTATTCTATGTGTATTCTTGTATATCTATTTTTAAAAAAATATGCTTTATTTAAATACGTATAAAAAAATATTTACAAAATACACCAATAATCAAGTCATTCGTATCAAAATAAATAAACAAAAAACTAATTAAATAATGTAAATTTGTATGAGAAAACATAGACAAAATACACATAAAATAACTTTTTAAGTTTCTATAAAAATATATGTACAAAAATACACATAAAATTAGTTTGCATAAAAAAATATATACAGAACACACATTAGATAATGTAAATGAGTATAAAAATATGTATACAAAATACCTATGAAATAATCTAAATTCATATCGAGTTAAATTAAGAAAATAACAATAAAATAATGTAGTTTTGGATGAAAATATATATAGAAAACACACATAAAATAACCTAAATACAAATACAAATATACACATTAAATAATTTAAAATTGAATGAAATAAATATACAAAATAAACATAAAATAAGGTAAATTTGTAATAAAATCTATGTAAGAATACACATAAAATAATATAAATTTGTATGAAAATATGTATGCAAATACACATAAAATAACATGAATTTGTATAAATGTTTCAAAATATATACGAATACACACAATAAAATAACGTAAATTTTATGAAAATGTATATATAAAATACACATAAAATAGTTTAAATACGTAGAAAATATATACAAAATACACATAAAATAATGTAAATTCGTAAAAAATTAAATACACAAAATTCCAATAAAAGAATGTATATTTGTAGGATAATATATATACAAAAAGCAAATAAAATAACTAGAATTTGTATAAAAATATATACAAAAATACACAAAAATAATTTAAATTTGTTTGAAAATAGATATGCAAAATACACATAAAGTTAGGCAAATTTGTATTGAAATACATATACAAAACTCACATAAAATAATGTAAATTTGTATGAAAATACATAAACAAATACATATAAAATCACGTAAATTTGATAAAATATATATATACAAAATATACATTAAATATTTTAAATATGTATAAAAATATATTATATTATATATATATTTATTGATATTTGCGTTATTTATGTGTATTTTGTATATGTTTTCTCATAGAAATTTACATTATTTTATTGGTATTTTGTCTATTTATTTTGATACGAATTACATGATTATTTGTGTATTTTTTACATTTTTTTATACGTATTTACATTATTTAATGTTTATTTTGTTTATATATTTTTATACAAATTTACGTTATTATATGTGTATTTGTATAGGTATTTTGATACAAATTTACATTATTTTATGTATTTTGTATATATATTTCAATTCAAATTTAGCTTATTTTATGTGTATTTTGTATATCTATTTATTTTAATACAAAATCAAATATTTTATGTTTTTTCGTATATATATTTTTATGAAAATGCGTTATTTTATGGGTATTTTGCATCTTAATTTTCATACAAATTTACATTATTTTATTAATATTTTCTGTATGTATTTTGATACGATTTTACATTATTTTATTTGTGTTTTGTATATATTTTTTTTACATATTTACATTATTTAATGTTTTTTTTTGTATATATATTTGATACAAATTTACGTTATTTTAAGTCTATATGTTTATATATTTTCATTCAAATTTACATTATTTTATGTGTATTTTGTATATGTATTTCAATACAAATTTACCTATTTTATATATTTTTTGTTTATTTATTTTCATACAAGTTTAAATTATTTTTGTGTATTTTTGTATATAGTTTTATACAAATTTAGGTTATTTTATGTGTATTTTGTATATCTATTTTCATACAAATACACATTCTTTTCATGATATTTTGTTTATTTATTTTGACACGAATTAACATTATTTAATGTGTATTTTGTATATATATTTTTATACGTATTTACATTATTTCAAGTGTATTTTGTATATATATTTCTATAGAAATCTGCGTTATTTTATGTGTATTCGAATATATATTTTGAAACAAATTTACATTGTTTTATGTGTATTTTGCATATTTTTTCAATACAAATTTACCTTATTGTAGGTGCATTTTGTATATTAATTTTACAAATTTGATTAATCTATGTGTATTTTTTTATATGTATTTTTATAATAATATTTAATTAGTTAAATTTGTATTTAAATACATGTGCAAAATACACATAAAATAATGTAAATTTGTATGAAATGAAAACAAATTCACATAAAATAACGTACATTTGTATAAAATAGATATACAAAATAATTTTATGTGTATTTTGTATATTTATTTTCATACAAATTTAAATTATTTTTGTGTATTTTTGTATATAGTTTTATACAAACTGAGGTTATTTTATGAGTATTTTGTATATCTATTTTCATACAAATACACATTCTTTTATTGATATTTTGTTTATTTATTTTGACGAGAATTTAAATTATTTAATGTGTATTTTGTATATATATTTTTATACGTATTTACATCATTTCATGTGCATTTTGTATATATCTTTCTATAGAAATCTACGTTATATTATGTGTATTCGTATATAGATTTTTAAACAAATTTACACTTTTATGTGTATTTTGCATATTTTTTCAATACAAATTTACCTTATTGTATATGCATTTTGTATATTAATTTTAATACAAATTTAATTATTCTATGTGTATTTTTGTATATGTATTTTTATAAAAATATGCTTTATTTTATGGGTATTTTGCATCTTTATTTTCATACAAATTAACGTTATTTTATTGATATTCTGCTCATTCATTTGATACGATTTGACATTATTCTATGTGTATTTTGTATATATTTTTCAAACAAATTTACGTTATTTTATGTGTATTTGTTTATATATTCTGACACAAATTTACAATATTTTATGGGTATTTTGTATATATATTTCAAAAGAATTTACCTAGTTTTATGTGTATTTTGAATATCTATTTTCATACAAACTCAAATTATTTTTATGTATTTTTGTATATATTTCAATACAAATTTTAGTTATGTTATGTGTATTTTGTAAATCTATTTTCATTCAAATATATATTATTTTATTGGTATTTTGTTGATTTATATTGATACGAATTTACATTATTTTATATGTACTTTTTATATATATTTTTATACGCATTTACATTATTTAATATTTATTTTGAATATATAATTTTATACAAATTCATGGTATTTTATGTGTATTTGTATATATATTTTCATATAAATTTACATTATTTTATGTGTATTTTGTACATATATTTCATTACAAATTTACCTTATTTTATGTTTATTTTGTATGTGTATTTTGTACATTTATATTTATACAAATACACATTCTTTTATTGGTATTTTGTTTATTTATTTTGTTTCGAATTTATATTATTTTATGTGTATTTTGTTAACATTTTTTCATACGTATTTACCTAATTTTATGTGTATTTTGTATATATATTTTTATAGAAATCTACGTTATTTTATGTGTATTCGTATATATATTTTGAAACAAATTTACATTGTTTTATATGTATTTTTGCATATCTCTTTCAATAGAAGTTTACCTTATTGTATGTGCATTTTGTATATTTATTTCAATACAAATTTAAATATTTTATGTGTATTTTGGTATATATATTTTTATAAGAAATGCGCTATTTGATGGGAATTTTGCATCTTTATTTTCATACAAATTTACATTATCTTATTAATATTCTGTGTATTTATTTTGATACGATCTTCCATTATTCTATTTGTTTTTTGTATATATATTTTTTATACATATTTACATTATTTAATGTATATCTTGCATATATATTTCATACAAATTTATTATCTATTATTTATTTTCATACAAATACACATTCTTTTCATGATATTTTGTTTATTTATTTTGACACGAATTTACATTACTTAATTTGTATTATATATATATATATATATATATATATATATATATATATATATATATATATATATATATATATATATATATATATATATATATATATATATATATATATATATATATATATATATATATTTTTTTTATACTTATTTACAGAGTTTCTGGTGTATTTTGTATATATATTTCTATAGAAATCTACGTTATT
Source organism: Eriocheir sinensis (assembly GCF_024679095.1). Taxonomy (NCBI): domain Eukaryota; kingdom Metazoa; phylum Arthropoda; class Malacostraca; order Decapoda; family Varunidae; genus Eriocheir; species Eriocheir sinensis. Next base: position 191,144 of record NW_026111128.1, on the reverse strand, counting down.
TTATGTGAATTGTTGTATATATATTTTTAAACAAATTTACAATGTTTTATTTGTATTTTGCGTTTTTTTTCAATACAAATTTACCTTATTGTATGTGTGCATTTTGTATATTAATTTTAATACAAATTTAATTATTCTATGTGTATTTTTGTATATGTATTTAAAAAAAAATGCTTTATCTTATGGGTATTTTGCATCTTTGTTTTCATACAAATTTAAATTATTTTATTGATATTCTGTGTACTTATTTTGATACGATTTTACATTATTCTATGCATAACAAAAATAAATACAGAATACACAAAAATAGATATGCAAAATACATATAAACAATGTAAATTTGTTTCAAAATATATATACGAATACACATGACATGGGTATTTTGAATCTTAATTTTCATACAAATTTACATTATTTTATTAATATTTTCTGTATTTATTTTGATACGATTTTACATTATTTTATTTGTGTTTTGTATATATTTTTTTATACATATTTACATTATTTAATGTGTTTTTTGTATATATATTTGATACAAATTTACGTTATTTTAAGTCTATATGTTTATATATTTTCATTCAAATTTACATTATTTTATGTGTATTTTCTATATGTATTTCAATACAAATTTATTTATTTTATGTTTTTTGTATATTTATTTTCATACAAGTTTAAATTATTTTTGTTTATTTTTGTATATAGTTTTATACAAATTTAGGTTATTTTATGTGTATTTTGTATATCTATTTTCATACAAATACACATTCTTTTCATGATATTTTTTATTTTATTTTGACACGAGTTTACATTATTTAATGTGTATTTTGTATATATATTTTTATACGTATTTACATTATTTCAAGTGTATTTTGTATATATATTTCTATTGAAATCTACGTTACTTTATGTGTATTCGTATATATATTTTGAAACAAATTTACATTGTTTTATGTGTATTTTGCATATTTTTTCAATACAAATTTACATTATTGTATGTGCATTTTGTATATTAATTTTAATACAAATTTGATTAATCTATGTGTATTTTTGTGTATGTATTTTTATAAAAATATGCTTTATTTTATGGGAATTTTGCATCTTTATTTTCATACAAATTTACATTATTTTATTGATATTCTGTGTATTTATTTGGTATGATTTTACATTATTCTATGTGTATTTTGTATATACATTTTATATAAAATGTATTTGTTTTCATTTCATACAAATCTACATTATTTTATGTGTTTTTTGTACATGTATTTAAATACAAATTTAACTAGTTATATGTGTATTTTGTATATCTATTTTGTATGTATATTTTCATAGAAATTTTCTCTATTTTATGAGTATTCGTATATATATTTTGATACAAATTTACATTATTGATGTGTATTTTGCATATCTATTTCAATACAAATTTTCTTTATTATACGTGCATTTTGTATATTTATTTTAATACAAATTTAATTATTTTATATGTATTTTTGTATATATATTTTTATGCAAATATGCGTTATTATATGGATATTTTGCATCTTTATTTTCATACAAATTTACATTATTTTATTGATATTCTCTTTATTTATTTTGATACGATTTAACATTATTCTATGTGTATTTTGTATATATTTTTTATACATATTTACATTATTTAAGGTTTATTTTGTATATATATTTTATCCAAATTTACATTATTTTATGTGTATTTGTTTATATATTTTTATACAAATTTACATTATTTTATGTGTATTTTGTATATACATTTTCATAAAAAAAATTACGTTATTTTATTGTGTGTATTCGTATATATTTTCCATACAAATTTTATACAATTTCATGTTATTTAATGTGTATTTGTATATATATTTTCATACAAATTTATATTATTTTATGTGTATTTTTTCATATATTTCATTACAAATTTACCTTATTTTATGTTTATTTTGTATATTTATTTCATTCAATTTTAAATTATTTTATGTGTATATTTGTGTTTGTATTTAGGTTATTTTATGTGTATTTTGTATATATATTTTCATCCAAAATTACATTATTATATTGGTATTTTCTTAATTTAATTCGATACGAATTTAGATTATTTCATAGGTATTTTGTATACATATTTTTATACTCATTTACATTATCTAATGTGTGTTTTGTATATATATTTTTATGCAAATTTATTTTATGTTCATTTTTGTACATATATTTTTATAGAAATTTGCGTTATTTTATGTATATAGTTTTATATAAATTAACGTTATTTTATGTGCATTTTGTATATTTATATTTATACAAATACACTTTCTTTTATTGCTATATTGTTTATTTATATTTATACGAATTTACATTATTTTATGTGTATTTTGTATACATTTTTTTATACGTATTTACTTAATTTTATGTGTATTTTGTATATGTATTTTTATAGAAATCTACGTTATTTTATGTGTATTCGCATATATATTTTGAAACAAATTTACATTATTTTATATGTATTTTGCATATCTATTTCAATACAAATTTACCTTATTGTATGCGCATTTTGTATATTTATTTTGATACAAATTCAAATATTTTATGTGTATTTTGGTATCAATAATTTTATAAAAAATGCGTTATTTTATAGGTATTTTGCATCTTAATTTTCATACAAATTTACATTATTTTATTAATATTCTGTGTATATATTTTGATACGATTTTACATTATTCTATTTGTGTTTTGTATATATTTTTTATACATATTTACATTATTTAATGTGTATTTTGTATATATATTTCATACAAATTTACGTTATTATATGTGTATTTGTTTATATATTTTCTTTCAAATTTACATTATTTTATGTGTATTTTGTATATGTATTTCAATAGAAATTAACCTAATTTTATGTGTATTTTGTATATTTCTTTTCATACAAATTTAAATTATTTTTGTGCATTTTTGTATATATTTTTATACAAATTTTGGTTATTGTATGTACGCATTAACATTATTTGATGTGTGTTTTGTATATATATTTTTATCCAAAGATAATTTATTTTACGTTCATTTTTGGACATATATTTTTATAGAAATTAGCGTTATTTTATATGTATTTGTATATGTTTTCTCATTCAAATTTACATTATTTTATTGCTATTTTTTTATTTAGTTTGATACGAATTACATGATTATATGTGTATTTTGTACATATTTTTTATACGTATTTACATTACTTAATGTGTATTTTGTTTATATATTTTTAAACAAATTTACGTTATTATATGTATTTTTATAAATATTTTGATACAAATTTACATTATTTTATGTATTTTGTATATACATTTCAATTCAAATTTAGCTTATTTTATCTGTATTTTGTATATCTATTTTCATACGAATTTAATTACTTCTGTGTATTTTTGTATATAGTTTTATACAAATTTACGTTATTTTATGTGTATTTTGTATATTTATATTTATACAAATACACATTCTTTTATTGGTATTTTGTTTATTTATTTATATACGAATTTATATTATTTTATGTGTATTTTGTATACATTTTTTGATACGTATTTACTTCATTATACGTGTATTTTGTATATATATTTTTATACAAATCTACGTTATTTTATGTGTATTCGTATATATATTTTGAAACAAATTTACATTGTTTTATATGTATTTTGCATATCTATTTCAATACAGATTTACCTTATTGTATGTGTATTTTGTATATTTATTTTATGAGTATTTTTGTATATATATTAAAAAAAAAAGCGTTATTTTATGGGTATTTTGCTTCTTTATTTTCATACAAATTTACATTATTTTATTAATATTCTGTGTATTTATTTTGATACGATTTTACATTATTCTATTTGTGTTTTGTATATATTTTTTTATACAAATTTACGTTTTTTTTAAGTGTATTTGTTTATGTATTTTCATTCAAATTATCAGTATTTTATGTGTATTTTGTATATGTATTTCAATACAAATTTACCTAATTTTATGTGTATTTTGTATATTTATTTTCATACAAATTTAAATTATTTTTGTGTATTTTTGTATATAGTTCTATACAAATTTATGTTATCTTATGTGTATTTTGTATATTTATTTTCATACAAATACACATTCTTTTATTGACTTTTTGTTTATTTATTTTAACGCGAATCTATATTATTTAATGTGTATTTTGTATATATATTTTTATACGTATTTACATCCTTTCATGTGTATTTTGTATGTTTATAAAAAATGCGTTATTTTATGGGTATTTTGCATCTTTATTTTCATACAAATTTACATTATTTTATTTAGATTCTGTGTATTTATTTTAATTCGATTTTACATTATTCTATTTGTGTTTTGTATATATATCTTTTATACATATTTACATTATTTAATGAGTATTTTTTATATATATTTTATACAAATTTATGTTAATTTAAGTGTATTTGTTTATCTATTTTCATTCAAATTTACATTATTTTATGTGTATTTTGTATATGTATTTCTTTACAAATTTACCTAATTTTATGTGTATTTTGTATATTTATTTTCATACAAATTTAACTTATTTTTGTGTATTTTTATATATATAGTTTTATACAAATTTACGTTATTTTATGTGTATTTCGTATATGTATTTTCATACAAATACACATTCTTTTATTGATATTTTAATTATTTATTTTGACACGAATTTACATTATTTAATGTGTATTTTGTATATATATTTTTATACGTATTTACAACATTTCATGTGTATTTTGTATATATATTTCTATAAAAATCTACGTTATTTTATGTGTATTCGTATATATATTTTCAAACAAATCTACATTATCTTATGTGTATTTTGTATATATATTTCATTATAAATTTGCCTTATTTTAAGTTTATTTTTATATCTATTTTCATTCAAATTCAAATCATTTTATGTGTATATATTTATTTGTATTTACGTTATTTTATGTGTATTTTCTATATATATTTTCATTCAAAATTACATTATTTTATCGGTATTTAGTTCATTTATTTTGAGACGAATTTAGATTATTTCATGTGTATTTTCTATACATATACATATAGAGTAAATTTCTATGAAAATATATATTCAAAATACATATAAAATTATGTAAATAAGTATAAAAATATATATATCAAATACACCTAAAAAAAATGAAAATTCGTATCAAAATAAATAAATAAAATTCCGATAAAAGAACGTATATTTGTAGGAAAATAAATATACAAAATACACATAAAATTACGAAAATTTGAATAAAAATATATACAAAAATACACACAATTAATCTCAGTTTGTATGAAAACAGATATACAAAATACATATATAATTAGTTAAATTTGTATTTAAATACATGTACAAAATTCACATTAAATAATGTAAATTTTTAGGTAAATTTGTATTAAAATTAATATACAAAATGCCCGTACAATAAGGTAAATTTGTACTGAAAAAATATGCAAAATGCACATAAAACAATGTATATTTGTTTCAAAATATATATACGAATACACATAAAATAACATATTTCTATAGAAATATACATACAAAATACACATGAAATGACGTAAATACGTATAAAAATATATATACACAATACACATTAAATAATGTAAATTCGCATCAAAATAAATAAACAAAATATCAATAAAAGAATGTGTATTTGTATGAAAATAGATATACAAAATACACATAAAATATTGTAAATTTGTATAAAACTCTATACAAAAATACACAAAAAATAATTTAAATTTGTATAAAATATATATACAAAATACACTTGAAATTAGGTAAATTTCTATTGAAATACATATAAAAAATACACATAAAATAATGTAAATTTGAATAAAAATATATAAACAAATACACTTAAAATAAAGAAAATTTGTATGAAATATATATAGAAAATACACATTAAATAATGTAAATATGTATAAAAAAATATATACAAAACACAAATAGAATAATGTAAAATAGTATCAAAATAAATACACAGAATATTAATAAAATAATGTAAATTTGTATGAAAATGAAGATGCAAAATACCCATAAAACAACGCATTTTTTATGAAAATATATATACCAAAATGCACATAAGATATTTAAATTTGTATTACAATAAATATACAAAATGCACATACAATAAGGTAAATTTGTATTGAAATAGATATGCAAAATACATATAAAACAATGTAAATTTGTTTCAAAATATACATACGAATACACATAAAATAACGTAGATTTCTATAAAATATATATACAAAATAAACATAAAATGAAGTAAATACGTAAAAGAAAATGTATACAAAATACACATAAAATAATGTAAATTCGTATCAAAATAAATAAACTAAATGCCAATAAAAGAATGTTTACTTGTATAAATATAAATATACAAAATATACATAAAATAACGTAAAATTGTATAAAACTATATACAAAAATAAACAAAATTAATTAAATTTGTATGAAAATAGATATACAAAAGACATAAAATAAGCTAAATTTGAATTGAAATAAATATAGAAAATACATAAAATAATGTAAATTTGTATCAAAATATATATTCAAATACACATATAATAACGTAAATTTGTATAAAAATATATAAACAATATACACATTAAATAATGTAAATACGTATAAAAGATATGTACGTAATGTAAAAAACAAAAAATACACATAAAATAATTAAATTTGTATTAAAATAAATATACAAAATACACATACAATAAGGTAGATTTTTATTGAAATAGATATGCAAAAAACACATAAAATAATGAAAATTTTTATCAAAATATATACGAATACACACAATAAAATTACGTAAATTTTTATGAAAATATATATACAAAATACACATAAAATAACGTAAATACATAGAAAAATATATATACAAAATACACATAAAATAATGTAAATTCGTATCAAAATAAATAAACAAAATTTCCTCTAAAAGAATGTATATGTGTAGGAAAATATATATACAAAATACAAATAAAAAAAAAATTTGTATAAAAATAATCCAAAAATACATAAAAATAATTTAAATTTGTTTGAAAATAGATATGCAAAATACAAATGAAATTAGGCAAATTTTTATTGAAATACATATACAAAATACACTTAAAATAATGTAAATTTCTATGAAAATATATAAACAAATACACATAAGATAACGTAAATTTCCATAAAATATATGTACAAAATATACATTAAATAATGTAAATATGTCTAAAAATATATATACAAAATACACAGAATAACGTAAAATCGTATCAAAATAAATAAACAGACAATCAATAAAATAATGTAAATTTGTATGAAAATAAAGATGCAAAATACCCATATAATAACGCATATTTGTTTAAAAATATATATACAAAAATACACATAAAATAATTGAATTTGCATCAAAATAAATATACAAAAGGCATATACAATAAAGAAAATATGTATTGAAATAAATATGCGAAATACACATAAATAATGTAAATTTGTATCAAAATATATATACGAATACACATAAAATAGAGTAAATTTCTATGAAAATATATATTCAAAATACATATAAAATTATGTAAATAAGTATAAAAATATATCTATCAAATACACCTAAAATAATGAAAACTCGTATCAAAATAAATAAAAATTCCGATAAAAGAACGTATATTTGTAGGAAAATAAATATACAAAATTCACATAAAATTACGAAAATTTGAATAAAAATATACACTAAAATACACAAAATTAATTTCAATTTGTATGAAAATAGATATACATAATACACATATAATTAGTTAAATTTGTATTTAAATACATGTAAAAAATACACATAAAATAATGTAAATTTGTATGAAATGAAAACAAATTCACATAAAATAACGTTCATTTGTATGAAATATATATACAAAATATACATAGAATAATGTAAAATCGTATCAAAATAAATACACAGAATATCAATAAAATAATGTGAATTTGTATGAAAATAAAGATGCAAAATACCCATAAAATAAAGCATTTTTTTATGAAAATACATATACAAAAATACACATAGAATAATTAAATTTGTATTAAAATTAATATAGAAAATGCACGTACAATAAGGTAAATTTATATCGAAAAAATATGCAAAATGCACATAAAACAATGTATATTTGTTTCAAAATATATATACGAATACACATAAAATAACATATATTTCTATAGAAATATATATACAAAATACACATGAAATGACGTAAATACGTATAAAAATATAATAGAATAATGTAAAATCGTATCAAAATATATACACAGAATATTAATAAAATAATGTAAATTTGTATGAAAATTAAGATGCAAAATACCTATAAAATAACGCATTTTTTATAAAATTATTGATACCAAAATACACATAAAATATTTGAATTTGTATCAAAATAAATATACAAAATGCACATAAAATAAGGTAAATTTGTATTGAAATAGATATGCAAAATACATATAAAATAATGTAAATTTGTTTCAAAATATATATGCGAATACACATAAAATAACGTAGATTTCTATAAAAATACATATACAAAATACACATAAAGTTAAGTAAATACGTATAAAAAAATGTATACAAAATACACATAAAATAATGTAAATTCGTATAAATATAAATAAACAATATAGCAATAAAAGAATGTGTATTTGTATAAATATAAATATACAAAATGCACATAAAATAACGTAAATTTATATAAAACTATATACATAAAATAACGCAAATTTCTATAAAAATATATGTACAAAAATGAACATAAAATAAATTTGCGTAAAAATATATATACAAAACACACATTAGATAATGTAAATGAGTATAAAAATATGTATACAAAATACCTATGAAATAATCTAAATTGTATCGAATTAAATTAAGAAAATACCAATATAATAATGTAATTTTGGATGAAAATATATATACAAAATACATATAAAATAACCTAAATACAAATACAAATATACACATAAAATAATTTAAAATTGAATGAAATAAATATACAAAATAAACATAAAATAAGGTATATTTGTAATGAAATATATGAAAAAATACACATAAAATAATATAAATTTGTATGAAAATATATATACAAATACACATTAAATAACATGAATTTGTATAAAATTTGTATCAAAATATATACGAATACACACAATAAAATAACGTAAATTTTTATGAAAATGTATATACAAAATACACATAAAATAATTTAAATACGTAGAAAAATATATATACAAAAAACACATAAAATAATGTAAATATGTATGAAAATATATAAACAAATACACATAAAATAATGTAAATTTGGATAAAATATATATACAAAATGAACATTAAATAATGTAAATATGTATAAAAAAATATATACAAAAAACACATAGAATAATGTTAAATCGTATCAAAATAAATAAAGAGAATATCAATAAAATAATGTAAATTTGTATGAAAATAAAAATGCAAAATATCCATATAATAACGCATATTTGCATAAAAATATATATACAAAAAAACATATAAAATAATTAAATTTGTATTAAAATAAATATACAAAATGCACGTACAATAAAGTAAATTTGTATTGAAATAGATATGCAAAATACACATTAATAATGTAAATTTGTATTAAAATATATATACGAATACTCATAAAATAGAGTAAATTTCTATGAAAATATACATACAAAATAGATATACAAAATACACATATAACTAGTTAAATTTGTATTTAAATACATGTACAAAAACACATAAAATAATGTAGATTTGTATGAAATGAAAACAAATACATTTTATATAAAATATATATACAAAATACACACAGAATAATGTAAAAACATATCAAAATAAATACACAGAATATAAATAAAATAATGTAAATTTGTATGAAAATAAAGATGCAAAATACCCATAAAATAAAGCATATTTTAATAAAAATACATATACAAAAATACACATAGATTAATCAAATTTGTGTTAAAATTAATATACAAAATGCACATACAATAAGGTAAATTTGTATAGAAAATATAAAAATACACATAAAACAATGTAAATTTGTTTCAAAATATATATACGAATACAAATAAAATAACGCAGATTTCTATAGAAATATATATACAAAATACACTCGAAATAATGTAAATACGTATAAAAATATATATACAAAATACACATTAAATAATGTTAATTCGTGTCAAAATAAATAAACAAAATATCATGAAAAGAATGTGTATTTGTATGAAAATAGATATACAAAATACACATTAAAAAACCTAAATTTGTATAAAACTATAAACAAAAATACACCAAAATAATTTAAAAATGTATGAAAATAAATATACAAAAAACATATAAAAATAGGTAAATTTGTATTGAAATACATATACAAAATACACATAAAATAATGTAAATTTGAATGAAAATATATAAACATATAGACTTAAAATAACGTAAATTTGTATCAAATATATATACAAAAAAACCATTAAATAATGTAAATATGTATAAAAAAATATATACAAAACACAAATAAAATAATGTAAAATCGTATCAAAATAAATACAGAAAATTTTAATAAAATAATGTAAATTTGTATGAAAATTAAGATGCAAAATACCCATAAAATAACACGTTTTTTATAAAAATATATATACGAAAAAACATAAAATATTTGATTTTGTATTAAAATAAATAGATATACAAAATACACATAAAATAAGCTAAATTTGAATTGAAATATATATACAAAATACATAAAATAATGTAAATTTGTATCAAAATACTTATACAAATACACATAATAACGTAAATTTGTATAAAATATATAAACAAATACACATTAAATAATGTAAATACGTATAAAAAAATGTACAAAATACACATATAATCATGTAACTCGTATCAAAATAAATAGACAAAATACCAATAAAATAATGTAAATTTCTATGAGAAAACATATACAAAATACACATAAATAATGCAAATATCAATAAAAATATATATAATATAATATATTTTTATACATATTTAAAATATTTAATGTATATTTTGTATATACATTTTATCCAAATTTACGTTATTTTATATGTATTTGTTTATATATTTTAATACAAATTTACATTATTTTATGTGAGTTTTGTAGATGTATTTCAATATAAATTTGTCTAACTTTATATGTATTTTGCATATCTATTTTCAAACAAATTTAAATTATTTTGTGTATTTTGTATATATTTTATACTAATTATAGTTTTTTTATTTTTTTTTTGTATATATATTTTACTACAAATATACATTCTTTTATTGGTATTTTGTGTATTTAATTTTGTACGAATTTTTATTATTTTATTTGTATTTTTTATATATATTTTTCTACGTATTTAAATTATTTTATGTGTATTTTTTATACATTTTCATAAAAAATTACGTTATTTTATTGTGTGTATTCGTATATATTTTGAAACAAATTTTATACAAATTCATGTTATTTTATGTGTATTTGTATATATATTTTCATACAAATTTATATTATTTTATGTGTATTCTTACATATATTTTATTACAAATTTACCTTATTTTATGTTTATTTTGAATATTTATTTTATTTAATATAATCAAATTTAAATTTATTGTATATGCATTTTGTATATTAATTTTAATACAAATTTAATTATTCTATGTGTATTTTTCTATATGTATTTTTATAAAAATATGCTTTATTTATGGGTATTTTGCATTTTTATTTTCATACAAATTTACGTTATTTTATTGATATTCTGCTCATTCATTTTGATACGATTTGACATTATTCTATGTGTATTTTGTATATTTTTTTCATGCAAATTTACGTTATTTTATGTGTATTTGTTTATATATTTTGATACAAATTTACAATATTTTATGGGTATTTTGTATATATATTTCAAAAGAAATTTACCTAGTTTTATGTGTATTTTGAATATCTATTTTCAAACAAATTAAAATTATTTTTGTGTATTTTTGTATATATTTTTATACAAATTATAGTTATTTAATTTGTTTTTTGTATATATATTTTCCTACAAATATACATTCTTTTATTGGAATTTTGTGTATTTAATTTTTTACGAATTTACATTATTTTATGTGTATTTTTATATATATTTTTCTACGTATTTAAACTATTTTATGTGTATTTTATATATACATTTTCATAAAAATTTACGCTATTTTATTGTGCGTATTCGTATATATTTTGAAACAAATTTTATACAAATTCATGTTATTTTATGTGTATTTGTATATATATTTTCATACAAATTTATATTATTTTATGTGTATTCTTACATATATTTTATTACAAATTTACCTTATTTTATGTTTATTTTGAATATTTATTTTATTTAATATAATCAAATTTAAATTTATTGTATATGCATTTTGTATATTAATTTTAATACAAATTTAATTATTCTATGTGTATTTTTCTATATGTATTTTTATAAAAATATGCTTTATTTATGGGTATTTTGCATTTTTATTTTCATACAAATTTACGTTATTTTATTGATATTCTGCTCATTCATTTTGATACGATTTGACATTATTCTATGTGTATTTTGTATATATTTTTCATGCAAATTTACGTTATTTTATGTGTATTTGTTTATATATTTTGATACAAATTTACAATATTTTATGGGTATTTTGTATATATATTTCAAAAGAAATTTACCTAGTTTTATGTGTATTTTGAATATCTATTTTCATACAAAGTCAAATTATTTTTATGTATTTTTGTATATATTTCAATACAAATTTTAGTTAGGTTATGTGTATTTTGTAAATCTATTTTCATTCAAATATATATTATTTTATTGGTATTTTGTTCATTTATATTGATACGAATTTACATTATTTTATATGTACTTTGTATATATATTTTTATAAGCATTTACGTTATTTAATATTTATTTTGCATATATAATTTTATACAAATTCATGGTATTTTATGTGTATTTGTATATATATTTTCATATAAAAATACATTATTTTATGTGTATTTTGTTCATATATTTCATTACAAATTTACCTTATTTTATGTTTATTTTGTATGTGTATTTTGTACATTTATATTTATACAAATACACATTTTTTTATTGGTATTTTGTTTATTTATTTTGTTTGGAATTTACATTATTTTATGTGTATTTTGTTTACATTTTTTTATACGTATTTACTTAATTTTATGTGTATTTTGTATATATATTTTTATAGAAATCTACGTTATTTGATTTGTATTCGTACATATATTTTGAAACAAATTTACATTGTTTTATATGTACAATAAGGTAAATTTGTATTGAAATAGATATGCAAAATACATATAAAGCAATGTAAATTTGTTTCAAAATATGTATACGAATACACATAAAATAACGTAGATTTCTATAAAAAATATATATACAAAATACACCTAAAATGAAGTAAATACGTATAAAAAATGTATTCAAAATACACATAGAATAATGTAAATTCGCATCAAAATAAATAAACAAAATACAAATAAAAGAATGTGTATTTGTATAAATATAAATATACAAAATACACATAAAATAATGTAAATTTATATAAAACTATATACAAAAATACACAGAAGTAATTAAATTTGTATGAAAATATATACAAAATACACACAAAATAAGCTAAATTTGAATTGAAATATATATATAAAATACATGAAATAAAGTAAATTTGTATCAAAATATTTATACAAATACACATATAATAACGTAAATTTGTATGAAAATATATAAACAAAATACACATTAAATAATGTAAATACGTATAAAAAAATGTGTACAAAATACACATATAATCATGTAATTCGTATCAAAATAAATAAACAAAATACCAATAAAATAATATAAATTTGTATGAGTAAACGTGTATAAATACAAATGTACAAAATACACATACAAAATAAACATAAAATAAGGTAAATTTGTAATGAAATATATGTACAAAATACACATAAAATAATGTAAATTTATATGAAAATATGTATACAAATACACATAAAATACCATGAATTTGTATAAAATTATACATTCAAAATAAATTTAAATAATGTATATGCGTATAAAAATATATATAAAAAGTACATATAAAATAATGTAAATTCGCATCAATATAAATCAACAAAATACCAATAAAATAATATATATTTGAATAAATATAGATTTACAAAATACACATAACATAACTAAAATTTGTATTGAAATATATACAAAAATACATATAAATAATTTGAGTTTGTATGAAAATAGATATTCAAAATACACTTAAAACAAGGTAAATTTCTTTTGAAATATATATACAAAATACCCATAAAATATTGTAAATTTGTGTCAAAATATATAAACAAATACACATAAAATAACGTAAATTTGTATGAAAAATATATACAAAATACATATAGAATAATGTCAAATCGTATCAAAATGGATGAGCAGAATATCAATAAAATAACGTAAATTTGTATGAAAATAAAGATGCAAAATATCCATAAAATAAAGTATATTTTTATGAAAATACATATACAAAAATTTACATTATTTGATATGTATTTTGTATATATATTTTTATACGTATTTACATAATTTCATATGTATTTTGTATATATATTTCAATAGAAATCTACTTTATTTTATGTGTATTCGTATATATATTTTGAAACAAATTTACATTGTTTTATATGTATTTTTGCATATCTCTTTCAATACAAATTTATCTTATTGTATGTGCATTTTGTATATTTATTTCAATGCAAATTTAAATATTTTATGTGTATTTTGGTATATATATTTTTATAAGAAATGCGCTATTTTATGGGAATTTTGCATCTTTATTTTCATACAAATTTACATTATTTTATTAATATTCGGTGTATTTATTTTGATACGATGTTACATTATTCTATTTGTTTTTTGTATATACTTTTTTATACATATTTACATTATTTAATGTGTATCTTCCATATATATTTTATACAAATTTATTATCTATTATCTATTTTCATACAAATACACATTCTTTTCATGATATTTTGTTTATTTATTTTGACACTAATTTACATTATTTGATATGTATTTTGTATATATATTTTTATACGTATTTACATAATTTCCTATGTATTTTGTATATATATTTCTATAGAAATCTACTTTATTTTATGTGTATTCGTATATATATTTTGAAACAAATTTACATTGTTTTATATGTATTTTTGAATATCTCTTTCAATACAAATTTACCTTACTGTATATGCATTTTGTATATTTATTTCAATACAAATTTAAATATTTTATGTGAATTTTGGTAAATATATTTAAAAAAAATGCGATAGTTTTTGGGAGTTTTGCATATTTATTTTCATACAAATTTACATTATTTTCTTGATATTCTGTGTTTTTATTTTGATACGATTTTACATTATTCTATTTGTTTTTTGTATATATTTTTTTATACACATCTACATTATTTAATGTGTATCTTGCTTATATATTTTATACAAATTTACATTATTCTAAGTGTATTTGTTTTTATATTTTCATTCAAATTTACATTTATTTTAAATTGAAATTACATTATTTCATGTGTATTTTGTATACATTTTTTTATACGTATTTACTTAATTTTATGTGTATTTTGTATATATATTTTTATAAAAATCTACGTTTATTTTATTTGTATTCGTATATATATTTTGAATCAAATTTACATTGTTTTATATGTATTTTTCCATATCTCTTTCAATACAAATTTACCTTATTGTATGTGCATTTTGTATATTTATTTCAATGCAAATTTAAATATTTTATGTGTATTTTGGTATATATATTTTTATAAGAAATGCGCTGTTTTTTGGGAATTTTGCATCTTTATTTTCATACAAATTTACATTATTTCATTAATATTCGGTGTATTTATTTTGATACGATGTTACATTATTCTATTTGTTTTTTGTATATACTTTTTTATACATATTTACATTATTTAATGTGTATCTTGCATATATATTTTATACAAATTTATTATCTATTATCTATTTTCATACAAGTATACATTCTTTTCATGATATTTTGTTGATTTATTTTGACACGAATTTACATTATTTGATATTTATTTTGTATATATATTTTTATACGTATTTACATAATTTCATATGTATTTTGTATATATATTTCTATAGAAATCTACTTTATTTTATGTGTATTCGTATATATATTTTGAAACAAATTTACATTGTTTTATATGTATTTTTGAATATCTCTTTCAATACAAATTTACCTTACTGTATATGCATTTTGTATATTTATTTCAATACAAATTTAAATATTTTATATGTATTTTGGTAAATATATTTTTATAAAAAATGCGATAATTTTTGGGAATTTTGCATCTTTATTTTCATACAAATTTACATTATTTTATTAATATTCGGTGTATTTATTTTGATACGATTTCACATTATTCTATTTGTTTTTTGTATATATTTTTTTATACATATTTACATTATTTAATGTGTATCTTGCATCTTTTATCGTAATTTTGTTTATTTATTTTTATACGAATTTACATTATTTTAGGTGTATTTGATATGTATATTTTTATACTTATTTATATAATTTTATTTGTGATTTGAATATATATTTTCATAGAAATTTACTCTATTTTATATATATTTTGATACAAATTTACATTATTTATGTTTATTTTGCATATCTATTTCAATACAAATTTACTATATTGTATGTGTATTTTGTATATTTATTTTAATACAAATTTAATTATTTTATGTGTATTTTTGTAAAAATATGCGTTATTATGTGGGTATTTTGCATCTTTATTTTCATACAAATTAAAATTATTTTATTGATATTCTGTTTATTTATTTTGATACGATTTTACATTATTCTATGTGTATTTTGTATATATATTTTTATACACATTTACATTATTTAATGTATATTTTGTATATATATTTTATATAGATTTACGCTATTTTATGTGTATTTGTTTATATATTTTCATACAAATGTACAATATTTTATGTGTAATTTGTATATGTATTTCAATACAGATTTGCCTAATTTTATGTGTATTTTGCATATCTATTTTCAAACAAATTTAAAGTATTTTTATGTATTTTTTATATATTTTTATACAAATTCTAGTTATTTTATTTGTATTTTGTATTTATATTTTCCTACAAATAAACATTCTTTTAGTGGAATTTTGCTCATTTATTTTCATAAGAATTTACATAATTTTATGTGTATTTTGTATGTATATTTTTCTACGTATTTACATTATTTTATGTGTATTTTTTATATATATTTTCATAAAAATTTACGTTATTTTATTGTGTGTATTCGTATATGATTTGATACAAATTTACATTATTTTATGTTTATTTTGCATATTTATTTCAATATAGATTTATCTTATTGTATGTGTGTTTTGTATATTTATTTTAATACAAATTTAATTATTTTATGTGTACTTTGTATACATTTTCTTATACGTATTTACTTCATTTAATGTGTATTTTGTATATATATTTTTATAGTAATCTACGTTATTTTATGTGTATTGGTATATATATTTTGAAGCAAATTTACATTGTTTTATATGTATTTAGCATATCTATATCAATATAAATCTACCTTATTGTATGTGCATATTGTATATTTATTGTAATACAAATTTAAAATTTTTATTATTTTGGTATATATATTTTTATAAAAAGAGTTTTATATAAATTTAAAATATTTTATGTGTATTTTGTATATCTATTTTCATACAAATACACATTTTTTATTGATATTTTGTTTATTTATTTTGACGCGAATTCACATTATTTAATGTGTATTGTGTATATATATATTTTTATACGTATTTACGTCATTTCATGTGTATTTTGTATATATATTTCTATAGAAATATATGTTATTTTATGTGTATTCGTATGTATATTTTGAAACGAATATACATTGTTTTATGTGCATTTTGCATATTTTTTCAATATAAATTTACCTTATTGTACGTGCATTTTGTATATTAATTTTAATACAAATTTAATTATTCTATGCGTATTTTTGTATATGTATTTTCATAAAAAAAATGCTTTAGTTTATGGGTATTTTGCATCTTTATTTTCATACAAATTTACATTATTTTATTGATATTCTGTGTATTTATTTTGATACGATTTTACATTATTCTATGTATATTTTGAATATATATTTCATACAAATGAACGTTATTTTATGTCAATTTGTTTTCATTTCATACAAATTTACATTATTTTATGTGTATTTTGTACATGTATTTAAATACAAATTTAACTAATTATATGTGTATTATGTATATCTATTTTCATACAAATTGAAATTAATTTTGTGTATTTTTGTATATATTTTTATTCAAATTTTCGTAATTTTAAGTGAATTTTGTATATTTATTTTCCTACAAATATACGTTCTTTTATCGGAATTTTGTTTATTTATTTTGATACGAGATTTCATTATTTTAGGTGTATTTGATATATATATTTTTATACTTATTTACCTAGTTTTATATGTATTTTGAATATATATTTTCTTAGAAATTTACTCTATTTTATGTGTATTCGTATATATATTTTGATACAGATTTACATTATTTATGTGTATTTCGCATATCTATTTCAATACAAATTTTCTTTATTGTATGTGCCTTTTGTATATTTATTTTGATGCAAATTTAATTATTTTATGTGTATTTTTGTATATATATTTTTAAACAAATATGCGTTATTATATGGGTATTTTGCATCTTTATTTTCATACAAATTTACATTATTTTATTGATTTTATTTATTTTGATACGATTTTACGTTATTCTGTGTATTTTGTATATATATTTTTAGACATATTTACATTATTTAATGTATATTTTGTACATATATTTTAAGGAAATTTACGTTATCTGATGTGTATTTGTTTATATATTTTCATACAAATTTACATTATTTTATGTGTATTTTGTATATGTATTTCAATAGAAATTTGCCTAATTTCATTTGTATTTTGCATATCTATTTTCAAACAAATTTAAATTGTTTTTGTGTATTTTTGTATTATTTTTATACAATTTTTTTTTATTTTTTGTATTTTGTATATATATTTTCCAACACATATACATTCTTTTAGAGGAAATTTTGTTTATTTATTTTTAACGAATTTACATTATTTTATGTGTATTTTGTATATATATTTTCATAAAAATTTACGTAATTTTATTGTGTGTATTCGTATATATTTTGATAAAAATTTTCATTATTTTAAGTGTTTTTTGCATATCTATTTCAATAAAAATCTACCTTATTGTATGTGTATTTTGTATATTTATTTTAATACAAATTTAATTATTTTATGTGTATTTTTGTATATATATTTTTTTAAATATAAGATATTTTCTGGGTATTTTGCATCTTTAATTCTATAAATTTTTACATTACGTACATATCTTTTATACGTATTTACATTATTTAATGTGTATTTTGTTTATATATTTTTATACAAATTTACGTTATTATATGTGTATTTGAATATATATTTTGATACAAATTTACATTATTTTATGTATTTTCTATATTTATTTCAATTCAAATTTAGCTTATTTTATGTGTCTTTTGTATATCTATTTTCATACAAATTTAATTATTTTTTTTTTTTTTGTATATAGTTTTATACAATTTTACGGTATTTTATGTGTATTTTGTATATTTATATTCATACAAGTAAATATTCTTTTATTGGCATTTAGTTTATTTATTTTGATACGAATTTACATTATTTTATGTGTATTTTGTAAACATTTTCTTATACGTATTTACTTCATTTTATGTGTATTTTGTATATATATTTTATAGAAATCTACGTTATTTTATGTGTATTCGTAAGTATATTTTGAAACAAATTTACATTGTTTTATATGTATTTTGCATATCTATTTCAATACAAATTTACCTTATTGTATGTGCATTTTGTATATTTATTGTAATACAAATTTAAATATTTTATGTGCATTTTGGTATATATATTTTCATAAAAAATGCGTTGTTTTATGGGTATTTTGCATTTTTATTTTCATACAAATTTACATTATTTTATTAATATTCTGTGTATTTATTTTGATACTATTTTACATTATTCTATTTGTGTTTTGTATATATTTTTTTATACATATTTACATTATTAATGTGTATTTTCTATATATATTTCATACAAATTTTCGTTCTTTTGAGTGTATTTGTTTATATATTTTTATTCAAATTTACATTATTTTATGTGTATTTTGTATATTATTTCAATAGAAATTTACCTAATTTCATGTGTATTTTGTATATATATTATATACAAATTAAAATTATTTTATGTGTATTTTGTATATCTATTTTCATACAAATACACATTCTTTTATTGATATTTTGTTTATTTATTTTGATGCGAATTAACATTATTTAATGTGTATTGTGTATATATATTTTTATACGTATTTACGTCATTTCATGTATTTTGTATATATATTTCTATAGAAATATACGTTATTTTATGTGTATTCGTATATATATTTTGAAACAAATATACATTGTTTTATGTGCATTTTGCATATTTTTTCAATACAAATTTACCTTATTGTACGTGCATTTTGTATATTAATTTTAATACAAATTTAGCTATTCTATGTGTATTTTTGTATATGTATTTTTATAAAAATATGCTTTATTTTATGGGTATTTTGCATCTTTATTTTCATACAAAATTACATTATTTTATTGATATTCTGTGTATTTATTTTGATACGATGTTACATTATTCTATGTATATTTTGTATATCTATTTTATACCAATGTACGGTATTTTTTGTGAATTTGTTTTCATTTCATACAAATTTACATTATTTTATGTGAATTTTGTACATGTATTTAAATACAAATTTAACTAATTATATGAGTATTTTGTATATCTATTTTCATACAAATTGAAATTAATTTTGTGTATTTTTGTATATATTTTTATTCAAATTTTCGTAATTTTATGTGTATTTTGTATATCTATTTTCCTACAAATATACGTTCTTTTATCGGAATTTTATTTATTTATTTTGATACGAATTTTCATTTTTTTTAGGTGTATTTGATATATATATTTTTATACTTATTTACATAATTTTATATGTATTTTGAATATATATTTTCATAGAAATTTACTCTATATGTATATGTATAGAAAATACACATGAAATAATATAAATTCGTATCGAAATAAATGAACAAAATACCGATAAAATAATGTAATTTTGAATGAAAATATATATAGAAAATACACATAAAATAACGTAAATACAAATAAATATATACACATAAAATGATTTAAATTTGAATGAAAATAGATATAAAAATAAACTTAAAATAAGGCAAATTTATAATGAAATATATATACAAAATACACATAAACTAATGTATATTTGTTTCAAAATATATATACGAATACACATAAAATAACGTAGACTTCTTTAGAAATATATATACAAAATACACATGAAATGTTGTAAATACGTATAAAAATATATATACAAAATACACATTAAATAATGTAAAATCAAAAAATAAATAATTAAAATATCAATAAAATAATTTGTATTTGTATGAAAATACATATACAAAATACACATAAAATAACGTAAATTTGTATAAAACTATATATAAAAATACAAAAAAATAAGTTAAATTTGTATGAAAATAAATATACAAAATACACATAAAATTAGGTAAATTTGTAAAGAAATACATATACAAAATACACGTAAAATAATGTAAATTTGAATAAAAATATATAAACAAATACACTTAAATTAACATAAATTTGTATAAAATATATATAAAAAATACTCATTAAATAATGTAAATATGTATAAAAAATATATATACAAAACACAAATAGAATAATGTAAAATCGTATTAAAATAAATACACAGAATGTAAATAAAATAATGTAAATTTTATGAAAATAAAGATGCAAAATACCCATAAAATAACGCATTTTTTATAAATATACAAAATACACATGAAAAGATGTAAATACGTATAAAAATATATATACAAAATACACATTAAATAATGTAAATTCGCGTCAAAATAAATGAAAAAAAGGTCAAAAAAAGAATGTGTATTTGTATGAAAATAAATATACAAAATACACATAAGATAACATAAATTTGTATAAAACTATATACAAAAATACAGATAAATTATTTATATTTGTATGAAAATAAATATACAAAATACACATAAAATTAGGTAAATTTGTATTGAAATACATGTACAAAAATAAACATAAAATAGTGTAAATTTGAACGAAAATACATAAACAAATACACTTAAAATAACGTAAATTTGTATAAAAAATATATATACAAAACACAAATAGAATAATGTAAAATCGTATCAAAATAAATACACAGAATATTAATAAAATAATGTAAATTTGTATGAAAATAAAGAAGCAAAATACCCATAAAATAACGCATTTTTTTAAATATATATACAAAAATACACATCAAAAAATTAATTAGAATTAAAATAAATATACAAAATACACATACAATAAGGTAAATCTGTTTTGAAATAGATATGGAAAATACATATAAAACAATGTAAATTTGTTTCAAAATATATATACGAATACACATAAAATAACGTAGATTTGTATAAAAATATATATACAAAATACACGTAAAATGAAGTAAATACGTATAAAAAAATGTATACAAAATACACATAAAATAATGTAAATTCGTATCAAAATAAATAAACAAAATACCAATAAAAGAATGTGTATTTGTATAAATATAAATATACAAAAAACACATAAAATAACGTAAATTTGTATAAAACTATATACAAAAATACACATAAGTAATTAAATTCGTATGAAAATAGATATACAAAACACAGATAAAATAATCTAAATTTGAATTGAAATGTATATACAAAATACATAAAATAATGTAAATTTGTATCAAAATATTTATAAAAATACATATAATAACGTAAATTTGTTTAAAAATATATAAACAAAATACACTTTAAATAATGTAAATACGTATAAAAAATATGCATAAAATACACATATAATCATGTAATTCGTATAAAACTAAATAAACAAAATAGCAATAAAATAATGTAAATTTGTATGAGAAAACATATACAAATACATATAAAATAACGCTAATTTCTATAAAAATATATGTCCAAAAATGAACGTAAAATAAATTAACTTTGGATAAAAATATATATACAAAACACACATTAAATAATGTAAATGCGTACATAAAATAACCTAAATTTGTATAAAACTATATACAAAAATACACAAAAATAATTTAAATTTGTATGAAAAGAAATATAAAAATACACATAAAATTAGGTTAGTTTCTATTGAAATACATATACAAAATACACATAAAATAATGTAAATTTGAAAGAAAATATATAAACAAATACACATATAATAACGTAAATTTGTATGAAATATATATTCAAAATACACATAAAATAATGTAAATATGTATAAAAAAATATATACAAAACACAAATAGTACAAAGTAAAATCGTATCAAAATATATACACAAAATATTAATAAAATAATGTAAATTTGTATGAAAATTAAAATGCAAAATACCTATAAAATAACGCATTTTTTATAAAATTATTGATACCAAAATACACATAAAATATTTCAATTTATATTAAAATAAATATACAAAATGCACATACAATAAGGTAAATTTGTATTGAAATAGATATGCAAAATACATATAAAATAATGTAAATTTATTTCAAAATATATATACGAATACACATAAAATAACGTAGATTTCTATAAAAATACATATACAAAATACACATAATATTAAGTAAATACGTATAAAAAAATGTATACAAAATACACATAAAATAATGTAAATTCGTATAAATGTAAATAAACAATATACCAATAAAAGAATGTGTATTTGTATAAATATAAATAATCAAAATGCACATAAAATAACGTAAATTTATATAAATCATGTAATTCGTATCAAAATAAATAAACAAAATACCAATAAAATAATATAAATTTGTATGAGTAAACGTGTATGTTGCATATTTTTTCAATACAAATTTACCTTATTATATACGCATTTTGTATATTAATTTTGATACAAATTTAATTATTCGATGTGTATTTTTGTATCTGTATTTTTATAAACATATGCTTTATTTTTTGGGTATTTTACATCTTTATTTTCATACAAATTTACATTATTTTATTGATATTCTGCTCATTCATTTTGATATGAATTGACATTATTCTATGTGTATTTTGTATATATTTTTCATACAAATTTACGTTATTTTATGTGTATTTGTTTATATATTTTGACACAAATTTACAATATATTATGGGTATTTTGTATATACATTTCAAAAGAAATTTACTTAGTTTTATGTGTATTTTGTATATCTATTTTCATACAAACTCAAATTATTTCTATGTATTTTTTTTATATTCTAATACAAATTTTAGTTATGTTATGTGTATTTTGTAAATTTATTTTCATTCAAATATATATTATTTTATTGGTGTTTTGTTGATTTATATTGATACGAATTTACATTATTTTATATGTACTTTGTATATATATTTTTATACGCTTTTACATTATTTAATATTTATTTTGAGTATATTTTAATACAAATTCATGGTATTTTATGTGTATTTGTATATATATTTTTCTATAAATTTACATTATTTTATGGGTATTTTGTACATATATTTTTTTTAAAAATCTACCTTATTTTATGTTTATTTTGTATGTGTATTTTGTATATTTATATTTATTCAAATACACATTCTTTTATTGGTATTTTGTTTATTTATTTTAATTCGAATTTACATTATTTTATGTGTATTTTGTATACATTTTTTTATACGTATTTACTTAATTTTATGTGTATTTTGTATATATATTTTTATAGAAATCTACGTTTTTTTATTTGTATTCGTATATATATTTTGAGACTAATTTACCATGTTTTATATGTATTTTTGCATATCTCTTTCAATACAAATTTGTTTTATTATGTGCATTTTGTATATTTATTTTAATGCAAATTTAAATATTTTATGTGTATTTTGGTATATATATTTTATAAGATTACGAAAATTTGAATAAAATATATACAAAAAAAAAAAAATATATTTCAATTTGTATGAAAATAGATATACAAAATACACATATAATTAGTTAAATTTGTATTTGAATACATGTACAAAGTACACTAAAATAATGTAAATTTGTATGAAGTGAAAACAAATTCACATAAAACTCGCGTCAAAATAAATAAACAAAATATCAATAAAAGAATGTGTATTTGTATGAAAATAGATATACAAAATACATATAAATAACCTAAATTTGTATCAAACTATTTACAAAATACAGTAAAATATTTTAAATTTGTATGAAAATAAATATACAAAATACACATAAAATTAGGTAAATTTGTATTGAAATACATACACAAAATACACATAAAATAATGTAAATTTGAATGAAAATACATAAACAAATACACTTAAAATAACGTAAATTTGTATAAAAAAATATGTACAAAACACAAATAGAATAATGTTAAATCGTATCAAAATAAATACACAGAATATTAATAAAATAATGTAAATTTGTATGAAAATAAAGAAGCAAAATACCCATAAAATAACGCATTTTTTTCATTTATAAAAATATATATACCAAAATACACATCAAAAAATTAAATTTGTGTTAAAATAAATATACAAAAAACACATACAATAAGGTAAATTTGAATTGAAATAGATATGCGAAATACATATAAAACAATGTAAATTTGTTTCAAAATAAATATACGAATACACATAAAATAACGTAGATTTCTATAAAAATATATATACAAAATACACATAAAATGAAGTAAATACGTATAAAAAAATGAATACAAAAAACACATAAAATAATGTACATTCGTATCAAAATAAATAAACAAAATACCAATAAAAGAATGTGTATTTGTGTAAATATAAATATACAAAATACACATAAAATAACGTAAATTTATATAAAACTATATACAAAAAAACACAGAAGTAATTAAATTTGTATGAAAATATATACAAAATACACACAAAATAAGCTAAATTTGAATTGAAATATATATACAAAATACATGAAATAAAGTAAATTTGTATCAAAATATTTATACAAATACACATATATTAACGTAAATTTGTATGAAAATATATAAACAAAATACACATTAAATAATGTAAATACGTATAAAAAATATGTACAAAATACACATATAATCATGTAGTTCGTATCAAAATAAATAAACAAAATACCAATAAAATAATATAAATTTGTATGAGTAAACGTGTATGTTGCATATTTTTTCAATACAAATTTACCTTATTATATACGCATTTTGTATATTAATTTTAATACAAATTTAATTATTCGATGTGTATTTTTGTATCTGTATTTGTGTATATATTTTTATACGCTTTTACATTATTTAATATTTATTTTGAATATATATTTTTATACCAATTCATAGTATTTTATGTGTATTTGTATATATATTTTTATATAAATTTACATTATTTTATGTGTATTTTGTACATATATTTTCTTACAAATCTACCATATTCTATGTTTATTTTGTATGTGTATTTTGTATATTTATATTTATCCAAATACACATTCTTTTATTGGTATTTTGTTTATTTATTTTAATTCGAATTTCCATTATTTTATGTGTATTTTGTATACATTTTTTTATACGTATTTACTTAATTTTATGTGTATTTTGTATATATAATTTTATAGAAATCTACGTTTTTTGATTTCGAATCGTATGTATATTTTGAAACCAATTTACATTGTTTTATATGTATTTTTGCATATCTCTTTCAATACAAATTTACCTTATTGTATGTGCATTTTGTATATTTATTTCAATGCAAATTTAAATATTTTATGTGTATTTTGGTATATATATTTTTATAAGATTACGAAAATTTGAATAAAAATATATACAAAAAAACAAAAAAATATATTTCAATTTGTATAAAAATAGATATACAAAATACACATATAATTAGTTAAATTTGTATTTAAATACATGTACAAAATACACATAAAATAATGTAAATTTGTATGAAATGAAAACAAATTCACATAAAATTCGCGTCAAAATAAATAAACAAAATATCAATAAAAGAATGTGTATTTGTATGAAAATAGATATACAAAATACACATAAAATAACATAAATTTGTATCAAACTATATACAAAAATACACAAAAATATTTTAAATTTGTATGAAAATAAATATACAAAATACACATAAAATTAGGTAAATTTTTTATTGAAATACATACACAAAATTCACATAAAATAATGTAAATTTGAATGAAAATACATAAATAAATACACTTAAAATAACGTAAATTTGTATAAAAAAATATGTACAAAACACAAATAGAATAATGTAAAATCGTATCAAAATAAATACACAGAATATTAATAAAATAATGTAAATTTGTATGAAAATAAAGATGCAAAATACCCATAAAATAAAGCATATTTTTAATTAAATTTGTATTAAAATAGATATACAAAAAACACATACAATAAGGTAAATTTGTATTGAAATAGATATGCAAAATACATATAAAACAATGTAAATTTGTTTCAAAATATATATACGAATACACATATAATAACGTAGATTTCTATAAAAATATATATACAAAATACACATAAAATGAAGTAAATACGTATAAAAAAATGTATACAAAATACACATATAATAATGTAAATTCGTATCAAAATAAATAAACAAAATAGCAGTAAAAGAATGTGTATTTGTATAAATATAAATATACAAAATACACATAAAATAACGTAAATTTATATAAAACTATATACAAAAATACACAGAAGTAATTAAATTTGTATGAAAATATATACAAAATACACACAAAATAAGCTAAATTTGACTTGAAATATATATACAAAATACATGAAATAAAGTAAATTTGTATCAAAATATTTATACAAATACACATATAATAACGTAAATTTCTATGAAAATATATAAACAAAATACACATTAAATAATGTAAATACGTATAAAAAAATATGTACAAAATACACATATAATCATGTAATTCGTATCAAAATAAATAAACAAAATACCAATAAAGTAATATAAAATTGAATGAGTAAACGTGCATGTTGCATTTATTTTCAATACAAATTTACCTTATTATATACGCATTTTCTATATGAATTTTCATATATGTGTATTTGAATATATATTTTGATACAAATTTACATTATTTTATGTATTTTCTATATTTATTTCAAATCAAATTTAGCTTATTTTATGTGTCTTTTGTATATCTATTTTCATACAAATTTAATTATTTTTGTTTATTTTTGTATATAGTTTTATACAATTTTACGTTATTTTATGTGTATTTTGTATATTTATATTTATACAAGTAAACATTCTTTTATTGGCATTTAGTTTAGTTATTTTGATACGAATTTACATTATTTGATGTGTATTTTGTATACATTTTCTTATACGTATTTACTTCATTTTATGTGTATTTTGTATATATATTTTTATAGAAATCTACGTTATTTTATGTGTATTCGTATATATATTTTGAAACAAATTTACATTGTTTTATGTGTATTTTGCATATCTATTTCAATACAAATTTACCTTATTGTATGTGCATTTTGTATATTTATTTTAATACAAATTTAAATATATATGTGTATTTTGGTATATATATTTTCATAAAAATTGCGTTGTTTTATGGGTATTTTGCATCTTTATTTTCATACAAATTTACATTATTTTATTAATATTCTGTGTATTTATTTTGATACTATTTTACATTATTCTATTTGTGTTTTGTATATATTTTTTTATACATATTTACATTATTTAATGTGTATTTTCTATATATATTTCATACAAATTTACGTTATTTTAAGTGTATTTGTTTATATGTTTTCATTCAAATTTACATTATCTTATGTGTATTTTGTATATGTATTTCAATAGAAATTTAACTAGTTTTATGTGTATTTTGTATTTATATTTTTATACAAATTTAAATTATTTTTGTGTATTTTTTTAATAGAGTTTTATACAAATTTACAATATTTTATGTGTATTTTGTATATCTATTTTCATACAAATACACATTCTTTTATTGATATTTTGTTGATTAATTTTGATGCGAATTTACATTATTTAATGTGTATTGTGTATATATATTTTTATACGTATTAACGTCATTTCATGTGTATTTTGCATATATATTTCTATAGAAATATACGTTATTTTATGTGTATTCGTATATATATTTTGAAACAAATATACATTGTTTTATGTGCATTTTGTATATTTTTTCAATACAAATTTCCCTTATTGTACGTGCATTTTGAATATTAATTTTAATACAAATTTAATTATTCTATGTGTATTCTTGTATATGTATTTTTTAAAAAATATGCTTTATTTTATGGGTATTTCGCATCTTTATTTTCATACAAAATAACATTATTTTATTGATATTCTGTGTATTTATTTTGATACGATTTTACATTATTCTATGTATATTTTGTATATCTATTTTATACAAATGTACGTTATTTTATGTGAATTTGTTTTCATTTCATACAAATTTACATTATTTTATGTGTATTTTGTACATGTATTTAAATACAAATTTAACTAATTATATGTGTATTTTGTATATCTATTTTCATACAAATTGAAATTTATTTTTTTGTTTTTTTGTATATACTTTTATTCAAATTTTCGTAATTTTATGTGTATTTTGTATATTTATTTTCCTACAAATATACGTTCTTTTATCGGAATTTTGTTTATTTATTCTGATACGAATTTTCATTTTTTTAGGTGTATTTGATATATATATTTTTATACTTATTTACATAATTTTATATGTATTTTGAATATATATTTTCATAGAAATTTACTCTATATGTATATACAAAAAAACACATAAATAATTTAAATTAGTATGAAAATAAATATACAAAATACACATAAAATTAGGTAAATTTGTATTGAAATACATATACAAAATACACTTAAAAAAATGTAAATTTGAATGAAATTATATAAACAAATACACTTAAAATGACGTTAATTTGTATAAAATATATATAAAAAATACACATTAAATAATGAAAATATGTATAAAAAAGTATATACAAAACACAAATAGTATAATATAAAATCGTATCAAAATATATACACACAATATTAATAAAATAATGTACATTTCTATGAAAACTAAGATGCAAAATACCTATAAAATAACACATTTTTTATAAAATTATATATACCAAAATACACATAAAATATTTGAATTTGTATTAAAATAAATATACAATATGCACATACAATAAGGTAAATTTGTATTGAAATAGATATGCAAAAAACATATAAAACAAAGTAAATTTGTTTCAAAATATATATACGAATACACATAAAATAACGTAGATTTCTATAAATATATATATACAAAATACAAATAAAATTAAGTAAATACGAATCAAAAATGTATACAAAATACACATAAAATAATGTAAATTCGTATAAATATAAATAAACAAAATACGAATAAGAGAATGTGTATTTGTATAAATATAGATATACAAAATGCACATAAAATAACGTAAATTTGTATAAAACTATATACAAAAATACACAGAAGTAATTAAATTTGAATGAAAATAGATATACAAAATACACACAAAATAAGCTAAATTTGAGTTGAGATATATATACAAAATACATAAAATAAAGTAAATTCGTTTAAAAATATTTTTAACAAATACACATATAATAACGTAAATTTGTAAAAAAAATATATAAACAAAATACACATTAAGTAATGTAAATACGTATAAAAAAAATATTTACAAAATACACCAATAATCAAGTCATTCGTATCAAAATAAATAAACAAAAAACTAATTAAATAATGTAAATTTGTATGAGAAAACATATACAAAATACACATAAAATAACGTTTTAAGTTTCTATAAAAATATATGTACAAAAATGTACATAAAATTAGTTTGCATAAAAAAAATATATACAAAACACACATTAGATAATGTAAATGAGTATAAAAATATGTATACAAAATACCTATGAAATAATCTAAATTCGTATCGAGTTAAATGAAGAAAATAACAATAAAATAATGTAATTTTGGATGAAAATATATATAGAAAACACACATAAAATAACCTAAATACAAATACAAATATACATAAAATAAGGTAAATTTGTAATAAAATATATGTAAGAATGCACATAAAATAATATAAATTTGTATGAAAATATATATACAAATACACATAAAATAACATGAATTTGTATAAATGTTTCAAAATATATACGAATACACACAATAAAATAACGTAAATTTTATGAAAATGTATATATAATACACATAAAATAGTTTAAATACGTAGAAAATATATATAAAATAAACATAAAATAATGTAAATTCTGAAAAAATTAAATACAAAAAATTCCAATAAAAGAATGAAAATTTGTCGAAAATATATACAAAAAACAAATAAAATAATTAAAATTTGTATAAAAATATATACAAATATACACAAAAATAATTTAAATTTGTTTGAAAATAGATATGCAAAATACACATAAAGTTAGGCAAATTTGTATTAAAATACATATACAAAACTCACATAAAATAATGTAAATTTGTATGAAAATATGTAAACAAATACATATAAAATCACGTAAATTTGGATAATATATATATATATATATATATATATACAAAATATACATTAAATATTTTAAATATGTATAAAAATATATTATATTATATATATTTTTATTGATATTTGCGTTATTTATGTGTATTTTGTATATGTTATCTCATAGAAATTTACATTATTTTATTGGTATTTTGTCTATTTATTTTGATACGAATTACATGATTATTTGTGTATTTTTTACATTTTTTTATACGTATTTACATTATTTAATGTGTATTTTGTTTATATATTTTTATACAAATTTACGTTATTATATATGTATTTGTATAGGTATTTTGATACATATTTACATTATTTTATGTATTTTGTATATATATTTCAATTCAAATTTAGCTTATTTTATGTGTATTTTGTATATCTATTTATTTTAATACAAAATCAAATATTTTATGTTTTTTCGTATTTTTATTTTTATAAAAAATGCGTTATTTTATGGGTATTTTGCATCTTAATTTTCATACATATTTACATTATTTTAATAATATTTTCTGTATTTATTTTGAGACGATTTTACATTATTTTATTTGTTTTGTATATATATTTTTTATACATATTTACATTATTTAATGTTTTTTTTGTATATATATTTGATACAAATTTACGTTATTTTAAGTCTATATGTTTATATATTTTCATTCAAATTTACATTATTTTATGTGTATTTTGTATATGTATTTCAATACAAATTTACCTATTTTTATATGTTTTTTGTATATTTATTTTCATACAAGTTTAAATTATTTTTGTGTATTTTTGTATATAGTTTTATACAAATTTAGGTTATTTTATGTGTATTTTGTATATCTATTTTCATGCAAATACACATTCTTTTCATGATATTTTGTTTATTTATTTTGACACGAATTAACATTATTTAATGTGTATTTTGTATATATATTTTTATACGTATTTACATTATTTCAAGTGTATTTTGTATATATATTTCTATAGAAATCTGCGTTATTTTAGGTGTATTCGTACATATATTTTGAAACAAATTTACATTATTTTATGTGTATTTTGCATATTTTTTCAATACAAATTTACCTTATTGTATGTGCATTTTGTATATTATTTTTTAATACAAATTTGATTAATCTATGTGTATTTTTGTATATGTATTTTATAAAATATGCTTTATTTTATGGGTATTTTGCATCTTTATTTTCATACAAATTTACATTATTTTATTGATATTCTGTGTATTTATTTTGATATGATTTTACATTATTCTATGTGTATTTTGTATATATATTTTATATAAAATGTATTTGTTTTCATTTCATACAATTCTACATTATTTTATGTGTTTTTTGTCCATGTATCTAAATACAAATTTAACTAGTTATATGTGTATTTTGTATATCTATTTTGTATGTATATTTTCATAGAAATTTACTTTATTTTATGAGTATTCATATATATATATATTTTTTGATACAAATTTACATTATTGTTGTGTATTTTGCATATCTATTTCAATACAAATTTATTTTATTGTACGTGCATTTTGTATATTTATTTTAATACAAATTTAATTATTTTATATGTATTTTTGTAAATATATTCTTATGCAAATATGCGTTATTATATGGATATTTTGCATCTTTATTTTCATACAAATTTACATTATTTTATTGATATTCTCTTTATTTATTTTGATACGATTTAACATTATCCTATGTGTATTTTGTATATCTTTTTTTTATACATATTTACATTATTTAATGTTCATTTTGTATATATATTTTATCCAAATTTACATTATTTTATGTGTATTTGTTTATATATTTTCATACAAATTTACATTATTTTATGTGTTTTTCGTATATATTTTTTCTACGTATTTAAATTATTTTATGTGTATTTTGTATATACATTTTCATAAAAAAATTACGTTATTTTATTGTGTGTATAAGTATATATTTTGATACAAATTTTATACAAATTCATGCTATTTAATGTGTATTTGTATATATATTTTCATACAAATTTATATTATTTTATGTGTATTTTTTCATATATTTCATTACAAATTTACCTTATTTTATGTTTATTTTGTATATTTATTTCATTCAATTTTAAATTATTTTATGTGTAAACTTGTATTTGTATTTAGGTTATTTTATGTGTATTTTGTATATATATTTTCATCCAATTTAGATTATTTCATAGGTATTTTTTATACATATTTTTATACTCATTTACATTATCTAAAGTGTGTTTTGTATATATATTTTTATGAAAATTTATTTTATGTTCATTTTTCTATATATATTTTTATAGAAATTTGCGTTATTTTATGTATATAGTTTTATATAAATTTACGTTATTTTATGTGCATTTTGTATATTTATATTTATACAAATACACATTCTTTTATTGGTATATTGTTTATTTACATTTATACGAATTTACATTATTTTATGTGTATTTTGTATACATTTTTTTATACGTATTTACTTAATATTATGTGTATTTTGTATTTGTATTTTTATAGAAATCTACGTTATTTTATGTGTATTCGTATATATATTTTGAAACAAATTTACATTATTTTATATGTATTTTGCATATCTATTTCAATACAAGTTTACCTTATTGTATGTGCATTTTGTATATTTATTTTAATACAAGTTCAAATATTTTATGTGTATTTTGGTATCAATAATTTTATAAAAAAAATGCGTTATTTTATAGGTATTTTGTATCTTATTTTTCATTTTATATGTAATTTGTATATATATTTTTATACTCTCTTACATTATTTAATATTTATTTTGAATATATATTTTTATACAAATTCATGATATTTTATGTGTATTTGTATATATATTTTCATATAAATTTACATTATTGTATGTGTATTTTGTACATATATTTTATTACAAATCTACCTTATTTTATGTTTATTTTGTATGTGTATTTTGTATATTTATATTAATCCAAATACACATTCTTTTATTGGTATTTTGTTTATCTATTTTAATTCGAATTTACATTATTTTATGTGTATTTTGAATAAATTTTTTTTATACGTATTTACTTAATTTTGTGTATTTTGTATATATATTTTTATAGAAATCTACGTTTTTTTATTTCTATTCGTATATATATTTTGAAACAAATTTACATTGTTTTATATGTATTTTTGCATATCTCTTTCAATACAAATTTATCTTATTGTAAATGCATTTTGTATATTTATTTCAATACAAATTTAAAAATTTTATGTGTATTTTGGTATATATATTTTTATAAGAAATGCGCTATTTTATGGGAATTTTGCATCTTTATTTTCATACAAATTTACATTATTTTATTAATATTCGGTGTATTTATTTTGATACGATTTTACATTATTCTATTTGTTTTTTGTATATACTTTTTTATACATATTTACATTATTTAATGTGTATCTTGCATATATATTTTACACAAATTTATTATCTATTATCTATTTTCATACAAATACACATTCTTTTCATGATATTTTGTTTATTTATTTTGACACAAATTTACATTATTTGATATGTATTTTGTATATATATTTTTATACGTATTTACATAATTTCATATGTATTTTGTATATATATTTCTATAGAAATCTACGTTATTTTATGTGTATATATATAAACTCAAATTATTTCTATGTATTTTTGTATATATTTTAATACAAATTTTAGTTATGTTATGTGTATTTTGTAAATTTATTTTCATTCATATATATATATATTATTTTATTGGTGTTTTATTGATTTATATTGATACGAATTTACATTATTTTATATGTACTTTCTATATATATTTTTATACGCTTTTACATTATTTAATATTTATTTTGAATATATATTTTTATACAAATTCATGGTATTTTATGTGTATTTGTATATATATTTTCATATAAATTTACATTATTTTATGTGTATTTTGTACATATATTTCATTACAAATTTACATTATTTTATGTTTATTTTGTATGTGTATTTTGTACATTTATATTTATACAAATACACATTCTTTTATTGGTATTTTGTTTATTTATTTTGTTTCGAATTTACATTATTTTATGTGTATTTTGTTTACATTTTTTTATACGTATTTACTTAATTTTATGTGTATTTTGTATATATATTTTTATAGAAATCTACGTTATTTTATGTGTATTCGTATATATATTTTGAAACAAATTTACATTGTTTTATATGTATTTTTGCATATCTCTTTCAATAGAAGTTTACCTTATTGTATGTGCATTTTGTATATTTATTTCAATACAAATTTAAACATTTTAAGTGTATACATGTAAAAAAATACATAAAAAAATGTGGATTTGTATGAAATGAAAACAAATACATTTTATATAAAATATATACAAAATACACATAGAATAATGTACAATCATATTAAAATCAATACACAGAATATCAATAAAATAATGTAAATTTGTATGAAAATAAAGATGCAAAATACCTATAAAATAAAGCATATTTTTATAAAAATACTTATACAAAAATACACATAGATTAATCAAATTTGTATTAAAATTAATATACAAAATGCTCATACAATAAGGTAAATTTGTATTGAAAAAATATGCAAAATACACATAAAACAATGTAAATTTGTTTCAAAATATATATACGAATACACATAAAATAACGCAGATTTCTATAGAAATATATATACAAAATACACTTGAAATAATGTAAATACGTATAAAAATATATATACAAAATACACATTAAATAATGTTAATTCGTGTCAAAATAAATAAACAAAATATCATGAAAAGAATGTGTATTTGTATGAAAATAGAATGATATACAAAATACACATAAATAACCTAAATTTGTATAAAACTATAAACAAAAATGCACAAAAATAATTTAAACTTGTCTGAAAATAAATATACAAAAAACATATAAAATTAGGTAAATTTGTATTGAAATACATATACAAAATACACATAAAATAATGTAAATTTGAATGAAAATATATAAACATATAGACTTAAAATAACGTAAATTTGTATCAAATATATATACAAAAAACACATTAAATAATGTAAATATGTATAAAAAAATATTTACAAAACACAAAGAAAATAATGTAAAATCGTATCAAAATAAATACAGAAAATATTAATAAAATAATTTAAATTTGTATGAAAATTAAGATGCAAAATACCCATAAAATAACGCATTTTTTTTTAAATATATATACGAAAAAACATAAAATATTTGATTTTGTATTAAAATAAATAGATATACAAAGTACACATAAAATAAGCTAAATTAAATGAAAAATATATACAAAATACACATAGAATAATGTAAAATCGTATCAAAATAAATACACAGAATGTCAATAAAATAAGGTAATTTTGTATGAAAATAAATATGCAAAATACCCATAAAATAAAGCATATTTTTTTAAAAATACATATACAAAAATACACATAGAATAAATAAATTTGTGTTAAAATTAATATACAAAATACACGTACAATAAGGTAAATTTGTATTGAAATAATATACAAAATGCACTTTAAAGCGTAAATTTGTTTAAAAATCTATATACGAATACACATAAAATAACGTAGATTTATATAGAAATATATATACAAAATACACATGAAATGATGTAAATACGTATAAAAATATATATATATATATATATATATATATATATATATATATATATATATATATATATATATATATATATAAAAAAATACACATTAAATAATTTAAATTCTCGTCATAATAAATAAACACAATATCAATAAAAGATTGTGTATTTGTATGAAAATAGATATACAAAATACTCATAACATAACCTAAGTTTGTATAAAACTATATACAAAAATACACAAAAATAATTTAAATTTGTATGAAACTAAATATACAAAATACACATAAAATTAGGTAAATTTGTATTGAAATACATATTCAAAATACACATAAAATAATGGAAATTTTAATGAAAATATATAAACATATACACTTAAAATAACGTAAATTTGAATCAAATATATATACAAAATACTAATTAAATAATGTAAATATGAATTAAAAAATATATACAAAACACAAATAGAATAATGTAAAATCGTATCAAAATAAATACACAGAATATTAATTAAATAATGTAAATTTGTATGAAAATAAAGATGCAACATAGCCATAAAATAACGCATTTTTTATAAAAATATATATACCAAAATACACATAAAATATTAAAATTTGTATTAAAATAAATATAAAAAATGCACATACTGTAAGGTAAATTTTAATTGAAATAGATATGCAAAATACATATAAAACAATGTAAATTTGTTTCAAAATATATATACGAATGCACATAAAATAACGTTGATTTCTATAAAAATATATACAAAATACACATAAAATGAAGTAAATACTTATAAAAAAATGAATACAAAATACACATAAAAATCGTATCAAAATAAATAAACAAAATACCAGTAAAAGAATGTGTATTTGTATAAATATAAATATACAAAATAAACATAAAATATCGTAAATTTGTATAAAACTATATACAAAAATACACAGAACAAATACACATTCTTTTATTGGTATTTTGTTTATTTATTTTGTTTCGAATTTATATTATTTTATGTGTATTTTGTTTACATTTTTTTTATACGTATTTACTTCATTTTACGTGTATTTTGTATATATATTTTTATACAAATCTACGTTATTTTATGTGTATTCGTATATATATTTTGAAACAAATTTACTATTTTTTATATGTATTTTTGCATATCTCTTTCAACAGAAGTTTACCTTATTGTATGTGCATTTTGTATATTTATTTCAAAACAAATTTAAATATTTTATGTGTATTTTGGTATATATATTTTTATAAGAAATGCGCTATTTGATGGGAATTTTGCATCTTTATTTTCATACAAATTTACATTATTTTATTAATATTCGGTGTATTTATTTTGATACGATTTTACATTATTCTATTTGTTTTTTGTATATATTTTTTTTATACATATTTACATTATTTAATGTGTATTTTGCATATATATTACATACAAATTTATTATCTATTATTTATTTTCATACAAATACACATTCTTTTCATGATATTTTGTTTATTTATTTTGTCACGAATTTACATTACTTAATATGTATTTTATACATTTTTTTTATTGATATTTACATAATTTCATGTGTATTTTGTATATACATTTCTATAGAAATCTACGTTATTTTATGTGTATTCGTATATATATTTTGAAACAAATTTACACTGTTTTATTTGTATTTTGCGTTTTTTTAAATACAAATTTACCTTATTGTATGTGTGCATTTTGTATATTAATTTTAATACAAATTTAATTATTCTATGTGTATTTTTGTATATGTATTTAAAAAAAATGCTTTATCTTATGGGTATTTTGCATCTTTATTTTCATACAAATTTAAATTATTTTATTGATATTCTGTGTACCTATTTTGATACGATTTTACATTATTCTATGTATAACAAAAATAAATACAGAATACACAAAAATAGATATGCAAAATACATATAAACAATGTAAATTTGTTTCAAAATATATATACGAATACACATGAAATAAGGTAGATTTCTATAAAAATATATATACAAAATACACATAAAATTAAGTAAATACGTATAAAAAATGTATACAAAATACACATAAAATAATGTAAATTAGTATCAAAATAAATAAACAAAATACCAATAAAAGAATAATATAAATACACATGAAATAATATAAATTTGTTTAAAACTATACAAAATACACATGAAATGATGTAAATACGTATAAAAATATATATACAAAATACACATTAAATAATGTAAATTCGCGTCAAAATAAATAAACAAAATATCAATAAAAGAATGTGTATTTGTATGAAAATAGTTATACAAAATACACATAAAATAACTATAAATCAAACTATATACAAAAATACACAAAAATATTTTAAATTTGTATGAAAATAATATACAAAATACATATAAAATTAGGTAAATTTGTATTGAAATACATACACAAAATACGCATAAAATAATGTAAATTTGAATGAAAATACATAAACAAATACACTTAAAATAACGTAAATTTATATAAAAAAATATGTACAAAACACAAATAGAATAATGTAAAGTCGTATCAAAATAAATACACAGAATATTAACAAAATAATGTAGATTTGTATGAAAATAAAGAAGCAAAATACCCATAAAGTAACGCATTTTTTATTTATAAAAATATATATACCAAAATACACATCAAAAAATTAAATTTGTATTAAAATAAATATACAAAAAACACATACAATAAGGTAAATTTGTATTGAAATAGATATGCAAAATACATATAAAACAATGTAAATTTGTTTCAAAATATATATACGAATAAACATAAAATAACGTAGATTTCTATAACAAAATATATAAAAAATACACATAAAATGAAGTAAATACGTATAAAAAAATGTATACAAAAAACACATAAAATAATGTAAACTCGTATCAAAATAAATAAACAAAATACCAATAAAAGAATGTGTATTTGTATAAATATAAATATACAAAATACAAATTAAATAAAGTAAATTTATATAAAATTATATACAAAATACACAGAAGTAATTAAATTTGTATGAAAATATATACAAAATACACACAAAATAAGCTAAATTTGAATTGAAATATATATACAAAATACATGAAATAAAGTAAATTTGTATCAAAATATTTATACAAATACACATATAATAACGTAAATTTGTATGAAAATATATAAACAAAATACATATCAAATAATGTAAATACGTATAAAAAATATACAAAATACATATAATCATGTAATTCGTATCAAAATAAATAAACAAAATACCAATAAAATAATATAAATTTGTATGAGTAAACGTGTATGTTGCATATTTTTTCAATACAAATTTAACTTATTATATACGCATTTTGTATATTAATTTTAATACAAATTTAATTATTCGATGTGTTTTTGTGTCTGTATTTTTATAAACATATGCTTTAATTTTTGGGTATTTTGCATCTTTATTTTCATACAAATTTACATTATTTTATTGATATTCTGCTCATTCATTTTGATACGAATTGACATTATTCTATGTGTATTTTGTATATATTTTTCATACAAATTTACGTTATTTTATGTGTATTTGTTTATATATTTTGACACAAATTTACAATATTTTATGGGTATTTTGTATATACATTTCAAAAGAAATTTACCTAGTTTTATGTGTATTTTGTATATCTATTTTCATACAAACACAAATTATTTTTTTGTATTTTTGTATATATTTTAATAGAAATTTTAGTTATGTTATGTGTATTTTGTAAATTTATTTTCATTCAAATATATATTATTTTATTGGTGTTTTGTTGATTTATATTGATACGAATTTACATTATTTTATATGTACTTTGTATATATATTTTTATACGCTTTTACAT
The DNA here is from genome assembly GCF_024679095.1 of Eriocheir sinensis. NCBI lineage: Eukaryota > Metazoa > Arthropoda > Malacostraca > Decapoda > Varunidae > Eriocheir > Eriocheir sinensis. The sequence goes on along the minus strand of NW_026111128.1, from coordinate 149,506 downwards.
TATTTAATATTTATTTTGAATATATATTTTTATACAAATTCATGCTATTTTATGTGTATTTGTATATATATTTTTATATAAATTTACATTATTTTATGTGTATTTTGTACATATATTTTTTTTACAAATCTACCTTATTTTATGTTTATTTTGTATGTGTATTTTGTATATTTATATTTATCCAAATACACATTCTTTTATTGGTATTTTGTTTATTTATTTTAATTCGAATTTACATTATTTTATGTGTATTTTGTATACATTTTTTTATACGTATTTACTTAATTTTATGTGTATTTTGTATATATATTTTTATAGAAATCTACTTTTTTTTATTTGTATTCGTATATATATTTTGAAACAAATTTACATTGTTTTATATGTATTTTTGCATATCTCTTTCAATACAAATTTACCTTATTGAATATGCATTTTCCGTATTTATTTCAATGCAAATTTAAATATTTTATGTGTATTTTGGTATATATATTTTTATAAGATTACGAAAATTTGAATAAAAATATATACAAAAAAAAAAAAAATTTCAATTTGTATGAAAATAGATATACAAAATACACATATAACTAGTTAAATTTGTATTTAAATACATGAACAAAATACACATAAAATAATGTAAATTTGTATGAAATGAAAACAAATTCACATAAAATTCGCGTCAAAATAAATAAACAAAATATCAATAAAAGAATGTGTATTTGTATTAAAATAGATATACAAAATACACATAAAATAACCTAAATTTGTATCAAATTATATACAAAAATACACAAAAATATTTTAAATTTGTATGAAAATAAATATACAAAATACACATAAAATTAGGTAAATTTGTATTGAAATACATACACAAAATACACATAAAATAATGTAAATTTGAATGAAAATACATAAACATATACACTTAAAATAACGTAAATTTGTATAAAAAAATATGTACAAAACACAAATAGAATAATGTAAAATCGTATCAAAATAAATACACAGAATATTAATAAAATAATGTAAATTTCTATGAAAATAAAGAAGCAAAATACCCATAAAATAACGCATTTTTTTTATTTATAAAAATATATATACCAAAATACACATCAAAAAATTAAATTTGTATTAAAATAGATATACAAAAAACACATACAATAAGGTAAATTTGTATTGAAATAGATATGCAAAATACATATAAAACAATGTAAATTTGTTTCAAAAATATATATACGAATACTCATAAAATAACGTAGATTTCTATAAAAATATATATACAAAATACACATAAAATGAAGTAAATACGTATAAAAAAATGTATACAAAAAACATATAAAATAATGTAAATTCGTATCAAAATAAATAAGCAAAATACCAATAAAAGAATGGGTATTTGTATAAATATAAATATAAAAAATACACATAAAACAGTATAAATTTATATAAAACTATATACAAAAATACACAGAAGTAATTAAATTTGTATGAAAATATATACAAAATACACACAAAATAAGCTAAATTTGAATTGAAATATATATACAAATACATGAAATAAAGTAAATTTGTATCAAAATATTTATACAAATACACATATAATAACGTAAATTTGTATGAAAATATATAAACAAAATACACATTAAATAATGTAAATACGTATAAAAAAATATGTACAAAATACACATATAATCATGTAATTCGTATAAAAATAAATAAACAAAATACCAATAAAATAATATAAATTTGTATGAGTAAACGTGTATGTTGTATATTTTTTCAAAACAAATTTACCTTATTATATACGCATTTTGTATATTTATCTTAATACAAATTTAATTATTCGATGTGTATTTTTGTATCTGTATTTTTATAAACATATGCTTTATTTTTTTGGGTATTTTGCATCTTTATTTTCATACAAATTTACATTATTTTATTGATATTCTGCTCATTCATTTTGATACGAATTGACATTATTCTATGTGTATTTTGTATATATTTTTCATACAAATTTACTTTATTTTATGTGTATTTGCTTATATATTTTGACACAAATATACAATATTTGATGGGTATTTTGTATATACATTTCAAAAGAAATTTACCTAGTTTTATGTGTATTTTGTATATCTATTTTCATACAAACTCAAATTTTTTCTATGTATTTTTGTATATATTTTAATACAAAATTTAGTTATGTTATGTGTATTTTGTAAATTTATTTTCATTCAAATATATATTATTTTATTGGTGTTTTGTTGATTTATATTGATACGAATTTACCCATAAAATAACGCATTTTTTTTATTTATAAAAATATATATACCAAAATACACATCAAAAAATTAAATTTGTATTAAAATAAATATTCAAAAAACACATACAATAAGGTAAATTTGTATTGAAATAGATATGCAAAATACATATAAAACAATGTAAATTTGTTTCAAAATATATATACGAATACACATAAAATAACGTAAATTTCTATAAAATATATATAAAAAATATTTATAAGATGATGCAAATATGTATAAAAATATATATATAAAATACACATAAAATAATGAATTCGTATCAAAATAAATAAACAAAATACCAATAAAAAAATGTGTAGTTGTATGAAAATAAATATACAAAATACACATAAAATAACGTAAATTTATATAAAACTATATACAAAAATACACAGAAGTAATTAAATTTGTATGAAAATATATACAAAATACAAAATACAAATTTAATAACTTCTGTGTATTTTTGTATATAGTTTTATAAAAATTTACGTTATTTTATGTGTATTTTGTATATTTATATTTATACAAATACATATTCTTTTATTGGTAGGTTGTTTATTTATTTTCTTTCGAATTTATATTATTTTATGTGTATTTTGTTTACATTTTTTCATACGTATTTACCTAATTTTATGTGTATTTTTTATATATATTTTTATAGAAATCTACGTTATTTTATGTGTATTCGTATATATATTTTGAAACAAATTTACTTTCTTTTATATGTATTTTTGCATATCTCTTTCAATAGAAGTTTACCTTATTGTATGTGCATTTTGTATATTTATTTCAATACAAATTTAAATATTTTATGTGTATTTTGGTATATATATTTTTATAAGAAATGCGCTATTTGATGGGAATTATTGATCTTTATTTTCATACAAATTTACATTATTTTATTAATATTCGGTGTATTTATTTTGATACGATCTTACATTATTCTATTTGTTTTTTGTATATATTTTATTTTATACATATTTGCATTATTTAATGTATATCTTGCATATATATTTCATACAAATTTATTATCTATTATTTATTTTCATACAAATACACATTCTTTTCATGATATTTTGTTTATTTATTTTGACACGAGTTTACATTACTTAATTTGTATTTTATATATATATTTTTATACGTATTTACATAATTTCATGTGTATTTTGTATATATATTTCTATAGAAATCTACGTTATTTATGTGTATTCGTATATATATTTTGAAACAAATTTACAATGTTTTTTTGTATTTTGCGTTTTTTTTCAATACAAATTTACCTTATTATATGTGTGCATTTTGTATATTAATTTTAATACAAATTTAATTATTCTATATGTATTTTTGTATATGTATTTTTAAAAAAAAATATGCTTTATATTATGGGTATTTTGCATCTTTGTTTTCATACAAATTTAAAGTATTTTATTGATATTCTGTGTACTTATTTTGATACGATTTTACATTATTCTATGCATAACAAAAATAAATACAGAATACACAAAAATAGATATGCAAAATACATATAAACAATGTAAATTTGTTTCAAAATATATATACGAATACACATGACATGGGTATTTTGAATCTTAATTTTCATACAAATTTACATTATTTTATTAATATTTTCTGTATTTTTTTTGATACGATTTTACATTATTTTATTTGTGTTTTGTATATATTTTTTTATACATATTTACATTATTTAATGTGTTTTTTGTATATATATTTGATACAAATTTACGTTATTTTAAGTCTATATGTTTATATATTTTCATTCAAATTTACATTATTTTATGTGTATTTTGTATATGTATTTCAATACAAATTTACCTAATTTTATGTTTTTAGTATATTTATTTTCATACAAGTTTAAATTATTTTTGTTTATTTTTGTATATAGTTTTATACAAATTTAGGTTATTTTATGTGTGTTTTGTATATCTATTTTCATACCAATACACATTCTTTTCATGATATTTTTTTTATTTATTTTGACACGAATTAACATTATTTAATGTGTATTTTGTATATATATATTTTTATACGTAATTACATTATTTCAAGTGTATTTTGTATATATATTTCTATAGAAATCTACGTTATTTTATGTGTATTCGTATATATATTTTTATACAAATTTACATTGCTTTATGTGTATTATTTATATTTTTTCAATACAAATTTACATTATTGTATGTGCATTTTGTATATTAATTTTAATACAAATTTGATTAATCTATGTGTATTTTTGTGTATGTATTTTTATAAAAATATGCTTTATTTTATGGGTATTTTGCATCTTTATTTTCATACAAATTTACATTATTGTATTGATATTCTGTGTATTTATTTGGTATGATTTTACATTATTCTATGTGTATTTTGTATATATATTTTATATAAAATGTATTTGTTTTCATTTCATACAAATCTACATTATTTTATTTGTTTTTTGTACATGTATTTAAATACAAATTTAACTAGTTATATGTGTATTTTGTATATCTATTTTGTATGTATATTTTCATAGAAATTTTCTCTATTTTATGAGTATTCGTATATATATTTTGATACAAATTTACATTATTGATGTGTATTTTGCATATCTATTTCAATACAAATTTTCTTTATTGTACGTGCATTTTGTATATTTATTTTAATACAAATTTAATTATTTTCTATATATTTTTGTATATATATTTTTATGCAAATATGCGTTATTATATGGATATTTTGCAGCTTTATTTTCATACAAATTTACATTATTTTATTGATATTCTCTTTATTTATTTTGATACGATTTAACATTATTCTATGTGTATTTTGTATATATTTTTTATACATATTTACATTATTAAAGGTTTATTTTGTATACATATTTTATCCAAATTTACATTATTTTATGTGTATTTGTTTATATATTTTTATACAAATTTACATTATTTTATGTGTATTTTGTATATACATTTTCATAAAAAAATTACGTTATTTTATTGTGTGTATTCGTATATATTTTGATACAAATTTTATAGAAATTCATGTTATTTAATGTGTATTTGTATATATATTTTCATACAAATTTATATTATTTTATGTGTATTTTTTCATATATTTCATTACAAATTTACCTTATTTTATGTTTATTTTGTATATTTATTTCATTCAATTTTAAATTATTTTATGTGTATATTTGTATTTGTATTTAGGTTATTTTATGTGTATTTTGTATATATATTTTCATCCAAAATTACATTATTATATTTGTATTTTCTTAATTTAATTCGATACGAATTTAGATTATTTCATAGGTATTTTGTATACATAATTTTATAATCATTTACATTATCTAATGTGTGTTTTGTATATATATTTTTATGCAAATTTATTTTATTTTCATTTTTGTACATATATTTTTAAAGAAATTTGCGTTATTTTATGTATATAGTTTTATATAAATTAACGTTATTTTATGTGCATTTGGTTTATTTATATTTATACAAATACACATTCTTTTATTGCTATATTGTTTATTTATATTTATACGAATTTACATTATTTTATGTGTATTTTGTATACATTTTTTATACGTATTTACTTAATTTTATGTGTATTTTGTATATGTATTTTTATAGAAATCTACGTTATTTTATGTGTATTCGCATATATATTTTGAAACAAATTTACATTATTTTATATGTATTTTGCATATCTATTTCAATACAAATTTACCTTATTGTATGTGCATTTTGTATATTTATTTTCATTCAAATTCAAATATTTTATGTGTATTTTGGTATCAATAATTTTATAAAAATGCGTTATTTTATAGGTATTTTGCATCTTAATTTTCATACAAATTTACATTATTTTATTAATATTCTGTGTATATATTTTGATACGATTTTACATTATTCTATTTGTGTTTTGTATATATTTTTTTATACGTATTTACATTATTTAATGTGTATTTTGTATATATATTTCATACAAATTTACGTTATTATATGTGTATTTGTTTATATATTTTCTTTCAAATTTACATTATTTCATGTGTATTTTGTATATGTATTTCAATAGAAATTAACCTAATTTTATGTGTATTTTGTATATTTCTTTTCATACAAATTTCAATTATTTTTGTGTATTTTTGTATATAGTTTTATACAAATTTAGGTTATTTTATGTACGCATTTACATTATTTAATGTGTGTTTTGTATATATATTTTTATCCAAAGTTAATTTATTTTACGTTCATTTTTGGACATATATTTTTATAGAAATTAGCGTTATTTTATATGTATTTGTATATGTTTTCTCATACAAATTTACATTATTTTATTGCTATTTTGTTTATTTAGTTTGATACGAATTACATGATTATATGTGTATTTTGTACATATTTCTTATACGTATTTACATTACTTAATGTGTATTTTGTTTATATATTTTTAAACAAATTTACGTTATTATACGTATTTTTATGAATATTTTGATAAAATTTACATTATTTTATGTATTTTGTATATACATTTCAATTCAAATTTAGCTTATTTTATCTGTATTTTGTATATATATTTTCATACGAATTTAATTAGTTCTGTGTATGTTGTATATAGTTTTATACAAATTTACGTTATTTATATGTATTTTGTATATTTATGTTTATACAAATACACATTCTTTTATTATTTTGTTTATTTATTTTGATACGAATTTACATTATTTTATGTGTATTTTGTATACATTTTTTTATACGTATTTTCTTCATTTTACGTGTATTTTGTATATATATATTTATACAAATCTACGTTATTTTATGTGTATTCGTATATATATTTTGAAACAAATTTACATTGTTTTATATGTATTTTGCATATCTATTTCAATACAGATTTACCTTATTGTATGTGTATTTTGTATATTTATTTTAATACAAATAAATTTTTTTATGTGTATTTTTGTATATATTTAAAAAAAAAGCGTTATTTTATGGGTATTTTGCTTCTTTATTTTCATACAAATTTACATTATTTTATTAATATTCTGTGTATTTATTTTGATACGATTTTACATTATTCTATTTGTGTTTTGTATATATTTTTTAATACAAATTTACGTAATTTTAAGTATTTGTTTATGTATTTTTATTCAAATTTACAGAATTTTATGTGTATTTTGTATATGTATTTCAATACAAATTTACCTAATTTTATGTGTATTTTGTATATTTATTTTCATACAAATTTAAATTATTTTTGTTTATTTTTGTATATAGTTTTATACAAATTTATGTTATCTTATGTGTATTTTGTATATTTATTTTCATACAAATACACATTCTTTTATTGACATTTTGTTTATTTATTTTGACGCGAATTTACATTATTTAATGTGTATTTTGTATATATATTTTTATGCGTATTTACATCCTTTCATGTGTATTTTGTATATTTATAAAAAATGCGTTATTTTATGGGTATTTTGCATCTTTATTTTCATACAAATTTACATTATTTTATTTACATTCTGTGTATTTATTTTAATTCGATTTTACATTATTCTATTTGTGTTTTGTATATATATTTTTTATACATTATTATATTTAATGAGTATTTTTTATATATATTTTAAACAAATTTATGTTAATTTAAGTGTATTTGTTTATATATTTTCATTCAAATTTACATTATTTTATGTGTATTTTGTATATGTATTTCTTTACAAATTTACCTAATTTTATGTGTATTTTGTATATTTATTTTCACACAAATTTAACTTATTTTTGTGTATTTTTATATATAGTTTTATACAAATTTACGTTATTTTATGTGTATTTTGTATATGTATTTTCATACAAATACACATTCTTTTATTGATATTTTAATTATTTATTTTGACACGAATTTACATTATTTAATGTGTATTTTGTATATATATTTTTATACGTATTTACAACATTTCATGTCTATTTGTATATATATTTATATAGAAATCTACGTTATTTTATGTGTATTCGTATATATATTTTGAAACAAATCTACATTATTTTATGTGTATTTTGTATATATATTTCAATATAAAATTTTCTATATATATTTTCATTAATTTAGATTATTTCATGTGTATTTTTTATACATATACATATAGAGTAAATATCTATGAAAATATATATTCAAAATACATATAAAATTATGTAAATAAGTATAAAAATATATATATCAAATACACCTAAAAAAAATGAAAATTCGGGGTCAAAATAAATAAATAAAATTCCGATAAAAGAACGTATATTTGTAGGAAAATAAATATACAAAATACACATAAAATTACGAAAATTTGAATAAAAATATATACAAAAATACACAAAATTAATTTCAATTTGTATGAAAATAGATATACAAAATACACATATAATTAGTTAAATTTGTATTTAAATACATGTACAAAATTCACATAAAATAATGTAAATTTGTATGAAATGAAAACAAATTCACATAAAATAACGTACATTGGTATAAAATAGATATACAAAATATACATAGAATAATGTAAAATCGTATCAAAATAAATACACAGAATATCAATAAAATAATGTAATTTTGTATGAAAATAAAGATGCAAAATACCCATAAAATAAAGCATATTTTTATAAGAATACATATACAAAAATACACATAGAATAGCTAAATTTGTATTAAAATTGATATACAAAATGCACGTACAATAAGGTAAATTTGTATTGAAAAAATATGCAAAATGCACATAAAACAATGTATATTTGTTTCAAAATATATTTACGAATACACATAAAATAACGTATATTTCTATAGAAATATATATACAAAATACACATGAAATGACGTAAATACGTATAAAAATATATATACACAATTAAGTATACAAAATGCACATACAATAAGGTAAATTTGTATTGAAATAGATACGCAAAATACATATAAAACAATGTAAATTTGTTTCAAAATATATAAAGGAATACACCTAAAATAACGTAGATTTCTATAAAAATATATATACAAAATACACATATAATTAAGTAAATACGTATAAAAAAATGTATACAAAATACACATAAAATAAAATAAACTCGTATCAAAATAAATAAACAAAATACTAATAAAAGAATGTGTGTTTGTATAAATATAAATATACAAAATACACATAAAATAACGTAAATTTATATAAAACTATGTACAAAAATACATAAAAGTAATTAAATTTGTATTAAAATAGATATACAAAATACACATAAAATAAGCTAAATTTGAATTGAAATATATATACAAAATACATAAAATAATGTAAATTTTTATCAAAATACTTATAAAAATACACATATAATAACGTAAATTTGTAAAAAAATACATAAACAAAATACACATTAAATAATGTAAATACGTATAAAAAAAATGTACAAAATACACAAACAATCATGTAATTCGTATCAAAATAAGTAGACAAAATACCAATAAAATAATGTAAATTTCTATGAGAAAACATATACAAAATACACATAAATATCGCAAATGTCAATAAAAATATATATAATATAATATATTTTTATACATATTTAAAATATTTAATGTATATTTTGTATATATATATATATATATTTTATCCAAATTTACGTTATTTTATGTGTATTTGTATATATATTTTTATACATATTTACATTATTTTATGTGAGTTTTGTATATGTATTTCAATACAAATTTGCCTAACTTTATGTGTATTTTGCATAATCTATTTTCAAACAAATTTAAATTATTTTTGTGTATTTTTGTATATATTTTTATACAAATTTCAGTTATTTTATTTGTTTTTTGTATATATATTTTCCTACAAATATACATTCTTTTATTGGAATTTTGTGTATTTATTTTGTTACGAGTTTACATTATTTTATGTGTATTTTGTATATATATTTTTCTACGTATTTAAATTATTTTATGTGTATTTTATATATACATTTTCATAAAAAAATACGTTATTTTATTGTGTGTATTCGTATATATTTTGAAACAAATTTTATACAAATTCATGTTATTTTATGTGTATTTGTATATATATTTTCATACAAATTTATATTATTTTATGTGTATTTTTACATATATTTTATTACAAATTTACCTTATTTTATGTTTATTTTGTATATTTATTTCATTCAATTTTAAATTATTTAATGTGTTTATTTGTATTTGTATTTAGGTTATTTTATGTGTGTTTTCTATATATATTTTTATCCAAAATTACATTAATTTATTGTTATTTTCTTAATTTAACTCGATACGAATTTAGATTATTTCATAGGTATTTTGTATACATATTTTTATACTCATTTACATTATCTAATGTGTGTTTTGTATATATATTTTTATGCAAATTAATTTTATGTGCATTTTTGTACATATATTTTTATAGAAATTTGCGTTATTTTATGTGTATTTTGTATATGTTTTCTCATACAAATTTACATTATTTAATTAGTTTTTTGTTTATTTATTTTGATACGAATGACATGATTATTTGTGTATTTTGTACATATTTTTTGTATACGTATTTACATTTCTTAATGTGTATTTTGTTTATATATTATATATTATATATATATTATATATATATATATATATATATATATATATATATATATATATATATATATATATATATATATATATATATATATATATATATATATATATATATATATATATATATATATATATATATATATATATATATATATATATATATATATATATATTATATTATACAAATTTACGTTATTATATGTGTATTTGTTAAAAATATTTTGAAAAAATTTACCTTATTTTATGTATTTTGTATATATATTTCAATTCAAATTTAGCTTATTTTGTGTGTATTTTGTATATCTATTTTCATACAAATTTAATTACTTCTTTGTATTTTTGTATATAGTTTTATTCAAATTTACGTTATTTATGTGCATTTTGTATATTTATATTTATACAAATACACATTCTTTTATTGGTATTTTGTTTATTTATATTTATACGAATTTACATTATTTTATGTGTATTTTGTGTACTTTTTCTATTCGTATTTACTTAATTTTATGTGTATTTAGTATATATATTTTTATAGAAATCTACGTTATTATATGTGTATTCGTATATATATTTTGAAACAAATTTACATTGTTTTATATGTATTTTGCATATCTATTTCAATACAAATTTACCTTATTGTATGTGCATTTTGTATATTTATTTTAATACAAATTCAAATATTTTGTGTATTTTGGTATATTTAATTTAAAAAAAATGCGTTATTTTATAGGTATTTTGCATCTTAGTTTTCATACAAATTTACATTATTTTATTAATATTCTGTGTATATATTTTGATACGATTTTATATTATACTATTTGTGTTTTGTATATATTTTTTTATACATATTTTCATTATTTAATGTGTATTTTTTATATATATTTTATACAAATTTACGTTATTTTAAGTGTATTTCTTTATATAATTTCATTCAAATTTACATTATTTTAAATGTATTTTGTATATGTATTTCAATACAAATCTACCTAATTTAATGTGTATTTTGTATATTTATTTTCATACAAATTTAAATTATTTTTGTGTTTTTTTGTATATAGTTTTATACAAATTTAGGTTATTTTATGTATATTTTCTATATCTAGTTTCATACAAATACACATTCTTTTATTGATATTTTGTCTATTTATTTTGACGCGAGCTTACATTATTTAATGGCTTCCTACAAATGAATAGACCATTTATTATTATTATTATTATTTTATTGCTATTTTGTTTATTCATTTTGATACGACTTACATGATTATATGTGTATTTTGTACATATTTTTTATACGTGTTTACATTATTTAATGTGTATTTTGTTTATATATTTTTAAACAAATTAACGTTATTAAATGTGTATTTGTGTAAATATTTTGATACAAATTTACATTATTTTATGTATTTTGTATATACATTTCAATTCAAATTTAGCTTATTTTATTTTTATTTTGTATATATATTTTCATACAAATTTAATTACTTCTGTGTATTTTTGTATATAGTTTAATACAAATTTACGTTATTTTATGTGTATTTTGTATATTTATATTTATACAAATACACATTCTTTTATTGGTATTTTGTTTATTTATTTTGATACGAATTTACATTATTTTATGTGTATTTTGTACACATTTGTTTATACGTATTTACTTCTTTTTATGTGTATTTTGTATATATTTTTATAGAAATCTACGTTATTTTGTGTGTATTCGTATATATATTTTGAAACAAATTTACATTGTTTTATATGTATTTTGCATATCTATTTCAATACAAATTTACCTTATTGTATGTGCATTTTGTATATTTATTTAAATACAAATTCAAATATTTTATGTGTATTTTGGTATATATATTTTTATAAAAAAAATGCGTTTCTTTATGGGTATTTTGCATCTTAATTTACATACAAATTTACATTATTTTATTAAGATTCTGTGTATTTATTTTGATACTATTTTACATTATTCTATTTGTGTTTTGCATATATATTTTTTTATACATATTTACATAATTTAATGTGTTTTTTTTTTATATATATTTTATACAAATTTACGTAATTTTAGGTGTATTTTTTATATATTTTCATTCAAATTTAAATATTATTTTATGTGTATTTTGTATATGTATTTCAATACAAATCTACCTAATTTTATGTATATTTTGTACATGTATTTAAATACAAATTTATTTAATTATATGAGTATTTTGTATATCTATTTTCATACAAATTGAAATTAATTTTTAATATTTTTGTATATATTTTTATACAAATATATTTTGTATATTTTTTTCCTACATATATACGTTCTTTTATCGTAGTTTTGTTTATTTATTTTTATACGAATTTACAATATTTTAGGTGTATTTGATATGTATATTTTTATACTTATTTATATCATTTTATTTGTGTTTTAAATATATATTTTCATAGAAATTTACTCTATTTTATGGGTATTCGTATATATATTTTGATACAAATTTACATTATTTATGTTTATTTTGCATATCTATTTCAATACAAATTTACCATATTGTATGTGTATTTTATATATTTATTTTAATACAAATTTAATTATTTTATGTGTATTTTTGTAAAAATATGCGTTATTATTTGGGTATTTTGCATCTTTATTTTCATACAAATTTACATTATTTTATTGATATTCTGTTTATTTATTTTGATACGATTTTACATTATTCTATGTATATTTTGTATATATATTTCATACAAATGAACTTTATTTTATGTGAATTTGTTTTCATTTCATACAAATTTACATTATTTTATGTGTATTTTGTACATGTATTTAAATACAAATTTAACTAATTATATGTGTATTATGTATATCTATTTTCATACAAATTGAAATTAATTTTGTGTATTTTAGTATATATTTTTATTCAAATTTTCGTAATTTTATGTGAATTTTGTATTTTTATTTTCCTACAAATATACGTTCTTTTATCGGAATTTTGTTTATTTATTTTGATACGAATTTTCATTATTTTAGGTGTATTTGATATATATATTTTTATACTTATTTACATAATTTTATATGTATTTTGAATATATATTTTCATAGAAATTTACTCTATTTTATGTGTATACGTATATATATTTTGATAGAAATTTACATTATTTATGTGTATTTCGCATATCTATTTCAATACAAATTTTCTTTATTGTATGTGCCTTTTGTATATTTATTTTGATGCAAATTTAATTATTTTATGTGTATTTTTGTATATATATTTTTAAACAAATATGCGTTATTATATGGGTATTTTGCATCTTTATTTTCATACAAATTTACATTATTTTATTGATTGTCTGTTTATTTATTTTGATACGATTTTACGTTATTCTGTGTATTTTGTATATATATTTTTAGACATATTTACATTATTTAATGTATATTTTGTACATATATTTTATGGAAATTTACGTTATCTTATGTGTATTTGTTTATATATTTTCATACAAATTTACATTATTTTATGTGTATTTAGTATATGTATTTCAATAAAAATTTGCCTAATTTCATTTGTATTTTGCATATCTATTTTCAAACAAATTTAAATTATTTTTGTGTATTTTTGTATTATTTTTATACAAATTTATTTTATTTTATTTGTATTTTGTATATATATTTTCCTACACATATACATTCTTTTAGAGGAAATTTTGTTTATTTATTTTGATACGAATTTACATTATTTTATGTGTATTTTGTATATATATTTTTCTATGTATTTACATTATTTTATGTGTATTTTGTATATATATTTTCATAAAAATTTACGTAATTTTATTGTGTGTATTCGTATATATTTTGATAAAAATTTTCATTATTTTATGTGTTTTTTGCATATCTATTTCAATAAAAATCTACCTTATTGTATGTGTATTTTGTATATTTATTTTTTATTTATTTATTTATTTATACAAATTTAATTATTTTATGTGTATTTTTGTATATATATTTTTTTAAATATGAGATATTTTATGGGTATTTTGCATCTTTAATTTTATAAATTTTTACATTACGTACATATCTTTTATACGTATTTACATTATTTAATGTGTATTTTGTTTATATATTTTTATACAAATTTACGTTATTATATGTGTATTTGAATATATATTTTGATACAAATTTACATTATTTTATGTATTTTCTATATTTATTTCAATTCAAATTTAGCTTATTTTATGTGTCTTTTGTATATCTATTTTCATACAAATTTAATTGTTTTTGTTTATTTTTGTATATAGTTTTATACAATTTTACGTTATTTTATGTGTATTTTGTATATTTATATTTATACAAGTAAACATTCTTTTATTGGCATTTAGTTTATTTATTTTGATACGAATTTACATTATTTTATGTGTATTTTGTATACATTTTCTTATACGTATTTACTTCATTTTATGTGTATTTTGTATATATATTTTATAGAAATCTACGTTATTTTATGTGTATTCGTATATATATTTTGAAACAAATTTACATTGTTTTATGTGTATTTTGCATATCTATTTCAATACAAATTTACCTTATTGTATGTGCATTTTGTATATTTATTGTAATACAAATTTAAATATTTTGTGTATTTTGGTATATATATTTTCATAAAAATGCGTTGTTTTATGGGTATTTTGCATCTTTATTTTCATACAAATTTACATTATTTCATTAATATTCTGTGTATTTATTTTGATACTATTTTACATTATTCTATTTGTGTTTTGTATATATTTTTTATACATATTTACATTATTTAATGTGTATTTTCTATATATATTTCATACAAATTTACGTTATTTTAAGTGTATTTGTTTATATATTTTCATTCAAATTTACATTATTTTATGTGTATTTTGTATATGTATTTCAATAGAAATTTAACTAGTTTTATGTGTATTTTGTATATATATTTTTATACAAATTTAAATTATTTTTGTGTATTTTTTAATAGAGTTTTATACAAATTTACAATATTTTATGTGTATTTTGTATATCTATTTTCATACAAATACACATTCTTTTATTGATATTTTGTTTATTTATTTTGATGCGAATTTACATTATTTAATGTGTATTGTGTATATATATTTTTATACGTATTTACGTCATTTCATGTGTATTTTGTATATATATTTCTATAGAAATATACGTTATTTTATGTGTATTCGTATATATATTTTGAAACAAATATACATTGTTTTATGTGCATTTTGTATATTTTTTCAATACAAATTTCCCTTATGGTACATGCATTTTGTATATTAATTTTAATACAAATTCAATTATTCTATGTGTATTCTTGTATATGTATTTTAAAAAAAAATATGCTTTATTTTATGGGTATTTTGCATCTTTATTTTCATACAAAATTACATTATTTTATTGATATTCTGTGTATTTATTTTGATACGATTTTACATTATTCTATGTATATTTTGTATATCTATTTTATACAAATGTACGTTATTTTATGTGAATTTGTTTTCATTTCATACAAATTTACATTATTTTATGTGTATTTTGTACATGTATTTAAATACAAATTTAACTAATTATATGTGTATTTTGTATATCTATTTTCATACAAATTGAAATTTATTTTTTTGTTTTTTTGTATATACTTTTATTCAAATTTTCGTAATTTTATGTGTATTTTGTATATTTATTTTCCTACATATATACGTTCTTTTATCGGAATTTTGTTTATTTATTTTGATACGAATTTTCATTTTTTTAGGTGTATTTGATATATATATTTTTATACTTATTTCCATAATTTTATATGTATTTTGAAAATATATTTGCATAGAAATTTACTCTATATGTATATACAAAAAAACACAAAAATATATTTGTATGAAAATAAATATACAAAATACACATAAAATTAGGTAAATTTGTATTTAAATACATATAAAAAATACACTTAAAATAATGTAAATTTGAATTAAATTATATAAACAAATACATTTAAAATAACGTTAATTTGTATAAAATATATATAAAAATACACATTAAATAATGAAAATATGTATAAAAAAATATATACAAAACACAAATAGTATAATATAAAATCGTATCAAAATATATTCACAGAATATTAATAAAATAATGTACATTTGTATGAAAACTAAGATGCAAAATACCTATAAAATAACGCATTTTTTATAAAATTACATATATCAAAATATACATAAAATATTTGAATTTGTATTAAAATAAATATACAAAATGCAAATACAATAAGGTAAATTTGTATTGAAATAGATATGCAAAATACATATAAAACAATGTAAATTTCTTTCAAAATATATATACGAATACACATAAAATAACGTAGATTTCTATAAATATATATATATATATATATATATATATATATATATATATATATATATATATATATATATATATATATATATATAAAAATATATATATATATATATATATATATACAAAATAATAATAAAATTAAGTAAATACGAATCAAAAATGTATACAAAATACACATAAAATAATGTAAATTCGTATAAATATAAATAAACAAAATACCAATAAGAGAATGTGTATTTGTATAAATATAAATATACAAAATGCACAGAAAATAACGTAAATTTGTATAAAACTATATACAAAAATACACAGAAGTAATTAAATTTGTATGAAAATAGATATACAAAATACACACAAATAAGCTAAATTTGAATTGAAATATATATACAAAATACATAAAATAAAGTAAACTCGTTTCAAAATATTTTTAACAAATACACATGTAATAACGTAAATTTGTAAAAAAAAAAAATAAACAAAATACACATTAAGTAATGTAAATACGTATAAAAAAATATTTACAAAATACACCAATAATCAAGTCATTCGTATCAAAATAAATAAACAAAAAACTAATTAAATAATGTAAATTTGTATGAGAACACATATACAAAATACACATAAAATATATGTACAAAAATGCACATAAAATTAGTTTGCATAAAAAAATATTTACAAAACACACATTAGATAATGTAAATGAGTATAAAAATATGTATACAAAATACCTATGAAATAATCTAAATTCGTATCGAGTTAAATTAAGAAAATAACAATAAAATAATGTAATTTTGGATGAAAATATATATAGAAAACACACATAAAATAACCTAAATACAAATACAAATATACACATTAAATAATTTAAAATTGAATGAAATAAATATACAAAATAAACATAAAATAAGGTAAATTTGTAATAAAATATATGTAAGAATACACATAAAATAATATAAATTTGTATGAAAATATATATACAAATACACATAAAATAACATGAATTTGTATAAAATGTTTCAAAATATATACGAATACACACAATAAAATAACGTAAATTTTTATTAAAATGTATATATAATATACACATAAAATAGTTTAAATACGTAGAAAAATATGTATACAAAATACACATAAAATAATGTAAATTCGTAAAAAATTAAATACACAAAATTCCAATAAAAGAATGTATATTTGTAGGAAAATATATATACAAAAAACAAATAAAATAACTAAAATTTGTATAAAAATATATACAAATATACACAAAAATAATTTAAATTTGTTTGAAAATAGATATGCAAAATACACATAAAGTTAGGCAAATTTGTATTGAAATACATATACAAAACTCACATAAAATAAAGTAAATTTTTATGAAAATATATAAACAAATACATATAAAATCACGTAAATTTGGATAAAATATATATATACAAAATATACATTAAATATTTTAAATATGTATAAAAATATATTATATTATATATATTTTTATTGATATTTGCGTTATTTATGTGTATTTTGTATATGTTTTCTCATAGAAATTTACATTATTTTATTGGTATTTTGTCTATTTATTTTGATACGAATTACATGATTATTTGTGTATTTTTTACATTTTTTATACGTATTTACATTATTTAATGTGTATTTTGTTTATATATTTTTATACAAATTTACGTTATTATATGTGTATTTGAATAGGTATTTTGATACAAATTTACATTATTTTATGTATTTTGTATATATATTTCAATTCAAATTTTGCTTATTTTATGTGTATTTTGTTATAAAGATTCTTCAAAATGATGTTTTCTATGCCCTCTCTGGCCTCAATCCTCAGAAGGCTTATGGACCTGATGGAGTGCCTCCTATTGTCCTTAAAAACTGTGCCTCCGTGCTGTCCCCCTGCCTGGTCAAATTCTTTCGCCTCTGCCTGTCAACATCTACCTTTCCTTCTTGCTGGAAGTATGCCTTCATACAGCCTGTACCTAAGAAGGGTGACCGCTCCAATCCCTCAAACTACCGTCCTATTGCTTTACTTTCTTGTCTATCTAAAGCTTTTGAATCAATCCTTAACCGGAAGATTCAAAAGCACCTTTCCACTTCTGACCTTCTATCTGATCGCCAGTATGGGTTCCGCAAGGGGCGTTCTACTGGTGATCTCCTAGCCTTCTTAACTGACTCTTGGTCATCCTCTCTTAGCCGTTTCGGTGAAACTTTTGCTATTGCGCTGGACATATCAAAAGCTTTTGATAGGGTCTGGCACAAATCTTTGCTTTCTAAACTACCCTCCCACGGTTTCTATCCTTCTCTCTGTACCTTTATCTCCAGTTTCCTTTCAGACCGTTCTATTTCTGCCGTGGTAGACGGTCACTGTTCTTAACCTAAATCTATTAACAGTGGTGTCCCACAGGGTTCTGTCCTATCTCCCACTCTTTTTCTGTTGTTCATTGATGATCTTCTTTCCAAAACGAACTGTCCTATCCATTCCTACGCCGATGATTCCACTCTGCATTATTCAACTTCTTTTAATAGAAGACCCACCCTTCAGGAACTTAACGACTCAAGGCTGGAGGCTGCAGAACGCCTAGCCTCAGACCTTACTATTATTTCCGATTGGGGCAAGAAGAACCTGGTGTCCTTCAACGCCTCTAAAACACAGTTTCTCCACGTATCCACTCGACACAATCTTCCAAACAACTATCCCTTATTCTTTGACAACACCCAGCTATCACCTTCCTCAACACTAAACATCCTCGGTCTATCCTTAACTCAAAATCTCAACTGGAAACTTCATATCTCATCTCTTACTAAATCAGCTTCCTCGAGGCTGGGAGTTCTGTACCGTCTCCGCCAGTTCTTCTCCCCTGCACAGATGCTGTCCATATACAGGGGCCTTGTCCGCCCTCGTATGGAGTATGCATCTCATGTGTGGGGGGGCTCCACTCACACAGCTCTTCTGGACAGAGTGGAGACTAAGGCTCTTCGTCTCATCAGCTCTCCTCCTCATACTGATAGTCTTCTACCTCTTAAATTCCGCCGCAATGTTGCCTCTCTTTCTATCTTTTATCGATATTTCCATGCTGACTGCTCTTCTGAACTTGCTAACTGCATGCCTCCCCCCCTCCCGCGGCCCCGCTGCACTCGACTTTCTACTCATGCTCATCCCTATACTGTCCAAACCCCTTATGCAAGAGTTAACCAGCATCTTCACTCTTTCATCCATCACGCTGGTAAACTCTGGAACAATCTTCCTTCATCTGTATTTCCTCCTGCCTACGACTTGAACTTTTTCAAGAGGAGGGTATCAGGACACCTCTCCTCCCGAAACTGACCTATCTTTCGGCCACCTCTTTGGATTCTTTTTAGGAGCAGTGAGTAGCGGGCTTTTTTTTTTTATTAATGTTTGCTTTTTTTTGTGCCCTTGAACTGTCTCCTTTGCTGTAAAAAAAAAAAAAATATCTATTTATTTTAATACAAAATCAAATATTTTATGTTTTTTCGTATTTATATTTTTATAAAAAATGTGTTATTTTATGGGTATTTTGCATCTTAATTTTCATACATATTTACATTATTTTAATAATATTTTCTGTATTTATTTTGATACGATTTTACATTATTTTATTTGTGTTTTGTATATATTTTTTTATACATATTTACATTATTTAATGTTTTTTTTCTATATATATTTGATACAAATTTACGTTATTTTAAGTCTATATGTTTATATATTTTCATTCAAATTTACATTATTTTATGTGTATTTTGTATATGTATTTCAATACAAATTTACCTATTTTTATATTTTTTTTGTATATTTATTTTCATACAAGTTTAAATTATTTTTGTGTATTTTTGTATATAGTTTTATACAAATTTAGGTTATTTTATGTGCATTTTGTATATCTATTTTCATACAAATACACATTCTTTTCATGATATTTTGTTTATTTATTTTGACACGAATTAACATTATTTAATGTGTATTTTGTATATATATTTTTATACGTATTTACATTATTTCAAGTGTATTTTGTATATATATTTCTATAGAAATCTGCGTTATTTTATGTGTATTCGTATATATATTTTGAAACAAATTTACATTATTTTATGTGTATTTTGCATATTTTTTCAATACGAATCTACCCTTCCAAGGTATCTATGAAAACTGGGATAATCATATCCCCAGTGATGTTATATATCTAGACTTTCAGAAAGCTTTTGACAAAGTGCCACATGAAAGACTCCTCAAGAAACTTAAGTCGGCGGGATTAGGCGACGATCTGACAGCGTGGATCAAAGACTGGCTCACTGAAAGAAAACAACGAGTTGTACTCAACGGACAGGCCTCCGAGTGGCTCCCGGTCACAAGTGGAGTGCCACAGGGGTCAGTGCTGGGACCCATACTTTTCATCATATATATCAACGACCTAGAACTAGGATTAAAATCCAATCTTTCAAAATTTGCCGACGACACAAAGGTGGGTGTGAAGGCCCTCACGACGGCAGACTGCGAAATTATCCAGAGAGACCTGGACCAGATCACTCGGTGGTCAGAAAAATGGCAGATGTCCTTCAGCACTACCAAATGTAAAGTAATGCATATCGGATCCAGAAACAGCAACCACATATACCACATGGGTGGCGAACCACTACATGTTGTGCAAGAGGAAAGAGGCTTGGGGGGTCACCATCAGCAGTGACTTGAAACAAACAAAACACTGCAAGTCCGCCTGTAAGAAAGCCAATACAATGCTTGGGTTCATATCGAGGAACTTCGAATACAAGACGCCGGGAGTTATGTTATCCTTGTATAATTCGCTGGTAAGGCCCCACCTGGAATACGCCGTGCAATTCTGGTCTCCTAATTACAGGAAAGACATTGAATTACTTGAGAGAGTACAGCGCCGCGCCACGAAGATGATACCATCACTGAGGACGAAACCCTATGAAGAACGACTCGAGCGACTCAACCTCTTCACGTTGCAAAAGAGACGACTGCGGGGAGACATGATACAAGTCTTTAAGTACCTGAACAAGCTCAGCAACGTTGATCACTCCAAACTCTTCACGCTACAAACTAACCTGAGAACAAGAAACAACGGAAAAACAATTCAAGCAAAGCGATGCAATACCGACATCGGCAGGAGTTATTTCTCGAATAGAGTTGTTCGCCACTGGAACAGCCTTCCTGCAGAAGTGGTTAGCGCAGAGACCATCAACTCCTTCAAGAAACGCATTGATCGCCACTTTGCTGCAACAGGAGTGAACTGAACGTTCCCAAGAGTAGGTACCACAGTTCTTTAAATCTTCCCTGCAAGCCACTCCTGTGGCAAACGGATTGATTAAATCACTGAACGCAGGCAGCCTAGTAATGAGCAAACAGGCTTTCTGCTGCCTGCTAGTCCATGTTTCCATGTTTATTGTATGTGCATTTTGTATATTAATTTTAATACAAATTTGATTAATCTATGTGTATTTTTGTATATGTATTTTTTTTAAATATGCTTTATTTTATGGGTATTTTGCATCTTTATTTTCATACAAATTTACATTATTTTATTGATATTCTGTGTATTTATTTTGATATGATTTTACATTATTCTATGTGTATTTTGTATATATATTTTATATAAAATGTATTTGTTTTCATTTCATACAAATTTACATTATTTTATGTGTTTTTTGTACATGTATTTAAATACAAATTTAACTAGTTATATGTGTATTTTGTATATCTATTTTGTATGTATATTTTCATAGAAATTTACTCTATTTTATGAGTATTCGTATATATATTTTGATACAAATTTACATTATTGATGTGTATTTTGCATATCTATTTCAATACAAATTTACTTTATTGTACGTGCATTTTGTATATTTATTTTAATACAAATTTAGCTATTTTATATGTATTTTTGTATATATATTTTTATGCAAATATGCGTTATTATATGGATATTTTGCATCTTTATTTTCATACAAATTTATATTATTTTATTGATATTCTCTTTATTTATTTTGATACGATTTAACATTATTCTACGTGTATGTTGTATATTTATTTTATACATATTTACATTATTTAATATTCATTTTGTATATATATTTTATCCAAATTTACATTATTTTATGTGTATTTGTTTATATACTTTCATACAAATTTACATTATGTGTTTTTTGTATATATAGTTTTCTACGTATTTAAATTATTTTATGTGTATTTTGTATATACATTTTCATAAAAAAAATTACGTTATCTTATTGTGTGTATAAGTATATATTTTGATACAAGTTTTATACAAATTCATGTTATTTAATGTGTATTTGTATATATATTTTCATACAAATTTCTATTATTTTATGTGTATTTTTTCATATATTTCATTACAAATTTACCTTATTTTATGTTTATTTTGTATATTTATTTCACTCAATTTTAAATTATTTTATGTGTATATTTGTATTTGTATTTAGGTTATTTTATGTGTATTTTGTATATATATTTTCATCCAAAATTACATTATTTTATTGATATTTTCTTAATTTAATTCGATACGAATTTAGATTATTTCATAGGTATTTTGTAAACATATTTTTATACTCATTTACATTATCTAAAGTGTGTTTTGTATATATATTTTTATGCAAATTTATTTTATGTTCATTTTTGTACATATATTTTTATAGAAATTTGCGTTATTTTATGTATATAGTTTTATATAAATTTACGTTATTTTATGTGCATTTTGTATATTTATATTTATAAAAATACACATTCTTTTATTGGTATATTGTTTATTTACATTTATACGAATTTACATTATTTTATGTGTATTTTGTATACACCTTTTTATACGTATTTACTTAATATTATGTGTATTTTGTATATGTATTTTTATAGAAATCTACGTTATTTTATGTGTATTCGTATATATATTTTGAAACAAATTTACAGTATTTTATATGTATTTTGCATATCTATTTCAATACAAATTTACCTTATTGTATGTGCATTTTGTATATTTATTTTAATACAAATTCAAATATTTTGTGTATTTTGGTATCAATATTTTTATAAAAAATGCGTTATTTTATAGGTATTTTGCATCTTAATTTTCATACAAATTTACATTATTTTATTAATATTCTGTGTATATATTTTGATACGATTTTACATTATTCTATTTGTGTTTTGTATATATTTTTTTATACATATTTACATTATTTAATGTGTATTTTGATTATATATTTCATACAAATTTACGTTATTATATGTGTATTTGTTTATATATTTTCTTTCAAATTTACATTATTTTATACATGTATGTATTTTGTATATGTATTTCAATACAAATTAACCTAATTTTATGTGTATTTTGTATATTTCTTTTCATACAAATTTAAATTATTTTTGTGGATTTTTATATATAGTTTTATAAAAATTTAGGTTATTTTATGTACGGATTTACATTATTTAATGTGTGTTTTGTATATATATTTTTATCCAAAGTTACTTTACTTTATATTCATTTTTGGACATATATTTTTATGGAAATTAGCGTTATTTTATATGTATTTGTATATGTTTTCTCATAGAAATTTACATTATTTTATTGATATTTTGTTTATTTAGTTTGATACGAATTACATGATTATATGTGTATTTTGTACATATTTTTTATACGTATTTACATTACTTAAGGTGTATTTTGTTTATATTATTTTAAACAAATTTACGTTATTATATGTATTTTTTTAAATATTTTGATACAAATTTACATTATTTTATGTATTTTCTATGTACATTTCAATTCAAATTTAGCTTATTTTATCTGTATTTTGTATATCTATTTTCATACGAATTTAATAACTTCTGTGTATTTTTGTATATAGTTTTATACAAATTTACGTTATTTTATGTGTATTTTGTATATTTATATTTATACAAATACACATTCTTTTATTGGTATTTTGTTTATTTATTTTGATACGAATTTACATTATTTTATGTGTATTTTGTATACATTTTGTTATACGTATTTACTTCATTTTATGTGTATTTTGTATATATATTTTTATACAAATCTACGTTATTTTATGTGTATTCGTATATATATTTTGAAACAAATTTACATTGTTTTATATGTATTTTGCATATCTATTTCAATACAGATTTACCTTATTGTATGTGTATTTTGTATATTTATTTTAATACAAATTAATTTTTTCATGTGTTTTTTGGTATATATATTTTTATAAAAAAATGCGTTATTTAATGGGTATTTTGTTTATTTTCATACAAATTTACATTGTTTTATTAATATTCAGTGTATTTATTTTGATACGATTTTACATTATTCTATTTGTGTTTTGTATATATTTTTTTATACATATTTACATTATTTAATGTGTATTTTGAATATTTTAAAACAAATTTACGTTATTTTAAGTCTATATGTTTATATATTTTCATTCAAATTTACATTATTTTATGTGTATTTTGTATATGTATTTCAATACAAATTTACCTATTTTTATATTTTTTTTGTATATTTATTTTCATACAAGTTTAAATTATTTTTGTGTATTTTTGTATATAGTTTTATACAAATTTAGGTTATTTTATGTGCATTTTGTATATCTATTTTCATACAAATACACATTCTTTTCATGATATTTTGTTTATTTATTTTGACACGAATTAACATTATTTAATGTGTATTTTGTATATATATTTTTATACGTATTTACATTATTTCAAGTGTATTTTGTATATATATTTCTATAGAAATCTGCGTTATTTTATGTGTATTCGTATATATATTTTGAAACAAATTTACATTATTTTATGTGTATTTTGCATATTTTTTCAATACGAATCTACCCTTCCAAGGTATCTATGAAAACTGGGATAATCATATCCCCAGTGATGTTATATATCTAGACTTTCAGAAAGCTTTTGACAAAGTGCCACATGAAAGACTCCTCAAGAAACTTAAGTCGGCGGGATTAGGCGACGATCTGACAGCGTGGATCAAAGACTGGCTCACTGAAAGAAAACAACGAGTTGTACTCAACGGACAGGCCTGAGTGGCTCCCGGTCACAAGTGGAGTGCCACAGGGGTCAGTGCTGGGACCCATACTTTTCATCATATATATCAACGACCTAGAACTAGGATTAAAATCCAATCTTTCAAAATTTGCCGACGACACAAAGGTGGGTGGGAAGGCCCTCACGACGGCAGACTGCGAAATTATCCAGAGAGACCTGGACCAGATCACTCGGTGGTCAGAAAAATGGCAGATGTCCTTCAGCACTACCAAATGTAAAGTAATGCATATCGGATCCAGAAACAGCAACCACATATACCACATGGGTGGCGAACCACTACATGTTGTGCAAGAGGAAAGAGACCTCGGGGTCACCATCAGCAGTGACTTGAAACAAACAAAACACTGCAAGTCCGCCTGTAAGAAAGCCAATACAATGCTTGGGTTCATATCGAGGAACTTCGAATACAAGACGCCGGGAGTTATGTTATCCTTGTATAATTCGCTGGTAAGGCCCCACCTTGAATACGCCGTGCAATTCTGGTCTCCTAATTACAGGAAAGACATTGAATTACTTGAGAGAGTACAGCGCCGCGCCACGAAGATGATACCATCACTGAGGACGAAACCCTATGAAGAACGACTCGAGCGACTCAACCTCTTCACGTTGCAAAAGAGACGACTGCGGGGAGACATGATACAAGTCTTTAAGTACCTGAACAAGCTCAGCAACGTTGATCACTCCAAACTCTTCACGCTACAAACTAACCTGAGAACAAGAAACAACGGAAAAACAATTCAAGCAAAGCGATGCAATACCGACATCGGCAGGAGTTATTTCTCGAATAGAGTTGTTCGCCACTGGAACAGCCTTCCTGCAGAAGTGGTTAGCGCAGAGACCATCAACTCCTTCAAGAAACGCATTGATCGCCACTTTGCTGCAACAGGAGTGAACTGAACGTTCCCAAGAGTAGGTACACAAGTGCTTTAATCCTTCCCTGCAAGCCACTCCTGTGGCAAACGGATTGATTAAATCACTGAACGCAGGCAGCCTAGTAATGAGCAAACAGGCTTTCTGCTGCCTGCTAGTCCATGTTTCCATGTTTATTGTATGTGCATTTTGTATATTAATTTTAATACAAATTTGATTAATCTATGTGTATTTTTGTATATGTATTTTTATAAAAATATGCTTTATTTTATGGGTATTTTGCATCTTTATTTTCATACAAATTTACATTATTTTATTGATATTCTGTGTATTTATTTTGATATGATTTTACATTATTCTATGTGTATTTTGTATATATATTTTATATAAAATGTATTTGTTTTCATTTCATACAAATTTACATTATTTTATGTGTTTTTTGTACATGTATTTAAATACAAATTTAACTAGTTATATGTGTATTTTGTATATCTATTTTGTATGTATATTTTCATAGAAATTTACTCTATTTTATGAGTATTCGTATATATATTTTGATACAAATTTACATTATTGATGTGTATTTTGCATATCTATTTCAATACAAATTTACTTTATTGTACGTGCATTTTGTATATTTATTTTAATACAAATTTAGCTATTTTATATGTATTTTTGTATATATATTTTTATGCAAATATGCGTTATTATATGGATATTTTGCATCTTTATTTTCATACAAATTTATATTATTTTATTGATATTCTCTTTATTTATTTTGATACGATTTAACATTATTCTATGTGTATGTTGTATATTTTTTTATACATATTTACATTATTTAATATTCATTTTGTATATATATTTTATCCAAATTTACATTATTTTATGTGTATTTGTTTATATATTTTCATACAATTTACATTATGTGTTTTTTGTATATATAGTTTTCTACGTATTTAAATTATTTTATGTGTATTTTGTATATACATTTTCATAAAAAAATTACGTTATCTTATTGTGTGTATAAGTATATATTTTGATACAAGTTTTATACAAATTCATGTTATTTAATGTGTATTTGTATATATATTTTCATACAAATTTATATTATTTTATGTGTATTTTTTCATATATTTCATTACAAATTTACCTTATTTTATGTTTATTTTGTATATTTATTTCCATTAATTTTAAATTATTTTATGTGTATATTTGTATTTGTATTTAGGTTATTTTATGTGTATTTTGTATATATATTTTCATCCAAAATTACATTATTTTATTGATATTTTCTTAATTTAATTCGATACGAATTTAGATTATTTCATAGGTATTTTGTATACATATTTTTATACTCATTTACATTATCTAAAGTGTGTTTTGTATATATATTTGTATGCAAATTTATTTTATGTTCATTTTTGTACATATATTTTTATAGAAATTTGCGTTATTTTATGTATATAGTTTTATATAAATTTACGTTATTTTATGTGCATTTTGTATATTTATATTTATAAAATACACATTCTTTTATTGGTATATAATTTATTTACATTTATAATGAATTTACATTATTTTATGTGTATTTTGTATACACCTTTTATACGTATTTACTTAATATTAGGTGTATTTTGTATATGTATTTTTTTTAGAAATCTACGTTATTTTATGTGTATTCGTATATATATTTTGAAACAAATTTACAGTATTTTATATGTATTTTGCATATCTATTTCAATACAAATTTACCTTATTGTATGTGCATTTTGTATATTTATTTTAATACAAATTCAAATATTTTGTGTATTTTGGTATCAATATTTTTATAAAAAATGCGTTATTTTATAGGTATTTTGCATCTTAATTTTCATACAAATTTACATTATTTTATTAATATTCTGTGTATATATTTTGATACGATTTTACATTATTCTATTTGTGTTTTGTATATATTTTTTTATACATATTTACATTATTTAATGTGTATTTTGATTATATATTTCATACAAATTTACGTTATTATATGTGTATTTGTTTATATATTTTCTTTCAAATTTACATTATTTTATACATGTATGTATTTTGTATATGTATTTCAATACAAATTAACCTAATTTTATGTGTATTTTGTATATTTCTTTTCATACAAATTTAAATTATTTTTGTGGATTTTTATATATAGTTTTATAAAAATTTAGGTTATTTTATGTACGGATTTACATTATTTAATGTGTGTTTTGTATATATATTTTTATCCAAAGTTACTTTACTTTATATTCATTTTTGGACATATATTTTTATGGAAATTAGCGTTATTTTATATGTATTTGTATATGTTTTCTCATAGAAATTTACATTATTTTATTGATATTTTGTTTATTTAGTTTGATACGAATTACATGATTATATGTGTATTTTGTACATATTTTTTATACGTATTTACATTACTTAAGGTGTATTTTGTTTATATTTTAAACAAATTTACGTTATTATATGTATTTTTTTAAATATTTTGATACAAATTTACATTATTTTATGTATTTTCTATGTACATTTCAATTCAAATTTAGCTTATTTTATCTGTATTTTGTATATCTATTTTCATACGAATTTAATAACTTCTGTGTATTTTTGTATATAGTTTTATACAAATTTACGTTATTTTATGTGTATTTTGTATATTTATATTTATACAAATACACAATCTTTTATTGGTATTTTGTTTATTTATTTTGATACGAATTTACATTATTTTATGTGTATTTTGTATACATTTTGTTATACGTATTTACTTCATTTTATGTGTATTTTGTATATATATTTTTATACAAATCTACGTTATTTTCTGTATTCGTATATATATTTTGAAACAAATTTACATTGTTTTATATGTATTTTGCATATCTATTTCAATACAGATTTACCTTATTGTATGTGTATTTTGTATATTTATTTTAATACAAATTAATTTTTTCATGTGTTTTTTGGTATATATATTTTTATAAAAAAATGCGTTATTTAATGGGTATTTTGTTTATTTTCATACAAATTTACATTGTTTTATTAATATTCAGTGTATTTATTTTGATACGATTTTACATTATTCTATTTGTGTTTTGTATATATTTTTTTATACATATTTACATTATTTAATGTGTATTTTGAATATTTTAAAACAAATTTACGTTATTTTATGCGCATCTGTTAAAATATTTTGATACAAATTTACCTTATTTTATGTATTTTGTATATATATTTTAATACAAATTTAGTTTATTTTATGTATATTTTGTATATCTATTTTCATTCGTCTCAAAATAAATAAACAAAATAGCAATAAAATAATGTAAATTTGTATGAGAAAACATGTAAAAATACACATAAAATAACGCAAATTTCTAAAAAAATATATGTACAAAAATGCACATAAAATAAAGTAAATTTACATAAAAATATATATACAAAACACACATTAAATAATGTAAATGCGTACATAAAATAACCTAAATTTGTATAAAACTATATACAAAAATACATAAAATTTAAAATTTGTATGAAAAGAAATATACTAAATACACATACAATTAGGTAGTTTGTATTGAGCCCCAGATACATAATACACATAAAATAATGTAAATGGAATAAAAATATATAAACAAATACACTTAAAATAACGTAAATTTGTATAAAATATATATGCAAGATACACATTAAATAATGTAAATGTGTATAAAAAAATATATACAAAAAAGAAATAGAATAATGTAAAATCCTATCAATATAAATACACAGAATATCAATAAAATAATGTAAATTTGTATGAAAAGAAAGATGCAAAATTCATAAAATAGCGCATTTTTTTATAAAAATATATATACCAAAATACATAAAATATTTAAATTTGTATTGAAATAAATATACAAAATGCATATACAGTAAGGTAAATATGTATTGAAAGAGATATTCAAAAATACATATAAAACAAAGTTAATTTGTTTCAAAATATATATACGAATACACATGAAATAACGTAGATTTCTATAGAAATATATATACAAAATACACATGAAATATGTAAATACGTATAAAATATATATATATATACATAATACATTAAATAATGTAAATGTGTAGAAAAATATATATATACAAAAATACATATAAATAATGTAAATTTGTTTCAAATAAAATATACGAATACACATAAAATAACGTAGATTTCTATAAAAATATATATACAAAATACACATAAAATTAAGTAAATACGTATAAAAATAGATATACAAAATACACATAGAATAATGTAAAATTGTTTAAAATAAAAATAAACAGAATATAAATAAAATAATGTAAATTTGTATGAAAATAAAAATGCAAAATACCCATAAAATAAAGCATATTTTATAAAATTATATACAAAAATACACATAGCATAATTAAATTTGTATTAAAATTAATATACAAAATGCATATACAATAAGGTAAATTTGTATTGAAAAAATATGCAAAATACACATAAAACAGTGTAAATTTATTTCAAATCTATATACGAATACTCATAAATCAACGTAGATGTCTATAGAAATATATATAGATATATATATATATATATATATATATATATATATATATATATATATATATATATATATATATATATATATATATATATATATATATATATATATATATATATATATATATATATATATATATATATATATATATATATATATATATATATATATATATATATATATATATATATATATATATATATATATATATATAAAAAAATAAATAATGTCAATTCGCGTCAAAAAAAAAAAACAAAATATCAATAAAGAATGTATTTGTATGAAAATAGATATACAATATACACGTTATTTTATGTCTATTCGTATATATATTTTCAAACAAATTTACACTGTTTTATTTGTATTTTGCGTTTTTTTTCAATACAAATTTATCTTTTTGTATGTGTGCATTATGTATATTAATTTTAATACAAATTTAATTATTCTATGTGTATTTTTGTATATGTATTTAAAAAAAAATGCTTTATCTTATGGGTATTTTGCATCTTTATTTTCATACAAATTTAAATTATTTTATATATATTCTGTGTACTTATTTTGATACGATTTTACATTATTCTATGTATAACAAAAATAAATATATTAAAAAATACACAAAATAATTTAAATTTGTTTGAAAATAGATATGCAAAATATGTGTATTTTGTATATATATTTCAATTCAAATTTAGCTTATTTTGTGTATTTTGTATATATTTTCATACAAATTTAATTACTTCTGTATTTTTGTATATAGTTTTATATAAATTTACGTTATTTTATGTGTATTTTGTATATTTATATTTATACAAATACTCATTCTTTTATTGGTATTTTGTTTATTTATTTTGATACGAATTTACATTATTTTATGTGTATTTTGTATACATTTTTTTAAACGTATTTACTTCATTTTATGTGTATTTTGTATATATATTTTTACAGAAATCTACGTTATTTTATGTGTATTCGTATATATATTTTGAAACAAATTTACATTGTTTTATATGTATTTTGCATATCTATTTCAATACAAATTTACCTTATTGTATGTGTTTTTCGTATATTTATTTTAATACAAATTTAATTTTTTGATGTGTATTTTGGTATATATATTTTTATAAATGAAAAAAATGCGTTATTTTATGGGTATTTTGCTTCTTTATTTTCATACAAATTTACATTATTTTATTAATATCCTGTGTATTTATTTTGGTACGATTTTACATTATTCTATTTGTGTTTTGTATATATTTTTTTATACAAATTTACGTTTTTTTATAGAATTATTGATACCAAAATACACATAAAATATTTAAATTTGTATTAAAATAAATATACAAAATGCACACACAATAAGGTAAATTTGTATTGAAATAGATATGCAAAATACATATAAAATAATGTAAATTTGTTTCAAAATATATAGACGAATACACATAAAATAACGTAGATTTCTATAAAAATACATATACAAAATACATATAAAATTAAGTAAATACGTATAAAAAAATGTATACAAAATACACATAAAATAATGTAAATTCGTATAAATGTAAATAAAGAATATACCAATAAAAGAATGTGTATTTGTATAAATATAAATATACAAAATGCACATAAAATAACGTAAATTTATATAAAACTATATACATAAAATAACGCAAATTTCTATAAAAATATATGTACAAAAATGAAAATAAAATAAATTTGCAAAAAAATATATATACAAAACA
The DNA here is from genome assembly GCF_024679095.1 of Eriocheir sinensis. Taxonomy (NCBI): domain Eukaryota; kingdom Metazoa; phylum Arthropoda; class Malacostraca; order Decapoda; family Varunidae; genus Eriocheir; species Eriocheir sinensis. Next base: position 115,907 of record NW_026111128.1, on the reverse strand, counting down.
CACATTAGATAATGTAAATGAGTATAAAAATATGTATAGAAAATACCTATGAAATAATCTAAATTCGTATCGAATTAAATTAAGAAAATACCAATAAAATAATGTAATTTTGGATGAAAATATAAATACAAAATACACATAAAATAACCTTAATACAAATACAAATATAAACATAAAATATTGTATTTTGTATATACATTTCAATTCAAATTTAGCTTATTTTATCTGTATTTTGTATATCTATTTTCATACGAATTTAATTACTTCAGTGTATTTTTTTTTAGTTTTATACAAATTTACGTTATTTTATGTGTTTTTTTTTGTATATTTATATTTATACAAATTCACATTCTTTTATTGGTATTTTGTTTATTTATTTTGATACGAATTTACATTATTTTATGTGTATTTTTTATACATTTTCTTATACGTATTTATTTCATTTTATGTATTTATATATATTTTTATACAAATCTACGTTATTTTATGTGTATTCGTATATATATTTTGAAACAAATTTACATTGTTTTATATGTATTTTGCATATCTATTTCAATACAGATTTACCTTATTGTATGTGTATTTTGTATATTTATTTTAATACAAATTAATTTTTTCATGTGTATTTTGGTATATATATATTTTTTAAAAATGCGTTATTTAATGGGTATTTTGCATCTTTATTTTCCTACAAATTTACATTGTTTTATTAATATTCTGTGTATTTATTTTGATACGATTTTACATTATTCTATTATTGTGTTTTGTATATATTTTTTTACACATATTTATATTATTTAATGTGTATTTTGTATATTTTAAAACAAATTTACGTTATTTTATGCGCATCTGTTAAAATATTTTGATACAAATTTACATTATTTTATGTATTTTGTATATATATATTTCAATACAAATTTAGTTTATTTTATGTATATTTTGTATATCTATTTTCATTCGTATCAAAATAAATAAACAAAATAGCAATCAAATAATGTAAATTTGTATGAGAAAACATATACAAATTTTATGTGTATTTTGTATATTTATTTTTTCTACAAATATACTTTCTTTTATCTGAATTTTGTTTATTGAATTTGAAACGAATTTACCTTATTTTGTATATCTATTTTCATACAAATTAAAATACTTATGTGTATTTTTGTATATAGTTTTATATAAATTTACGTTATTTTATGTGTATTTTGTATATTTATATTTATACAAATACACATTCTTTTATTGGTATTTTGTTTATTTATTTTGATACGAATTTACATTATTTTATGATATATATTTTATCCAAATTTACATTATTTTATGTGTATTTGTTTATATATTTTCATACATATTTACATTATTTTATGTGTTTTTTGTATATATATTTTTCTACGTATTTAAATTATTTTATGTGTATTTTGTATATACATTTTCATAAAAAAATTACGTTATTTTATTGTGTGTATAAGTATATATTTTGATAAAATTTTTATACAAATTCATGCTATTTAATGTGTATTTGTAAATATATTTTCATACAAATTTATATTATTTTATGTGCATTTTTTCATATATTTCATTACAAATTTACCTTGTTTTATGTTTATTTTGTATATTTATTTCATTCAATTTTAAATTATTTTATGTGTAAATTTGTATTTGTATTTAGGTTATTTTATGTGTATTTTGTATATATATTTTCATCCAAAATTACATTATTTTATTGGTATTTCTTAATTTATTTTGATACGAATTTAGATTATTTCATAGGTATTTTGTATACATATTTTTATACTCATTTACATTATCTAATGTGTGTTTTGTATATATATTTTTATGCAAATTTATTTATTGTTCATTTTTGTACATATATTTTTATAGAAATTTGCGCTATTTTATGTATATAGTTTTATATAAATTTACGTTATTTTATGTGCTTTTTGTATATTTATATTTATACAAATACACATTCTTTTATTGGTATATTGTTTATTTACATTTATACGAATTTACATTATTTTATGTGTATTTTGTATACATTTTTTTATACGTATTTACTTAATTTTATGTGTATTTTGTATATGTATTTTTATAGAAATCTACGTTATTTTATGTGTATTCGTATATATATTTTGAAACAAATTTACATTATTTTATATGTATTTTGCATATCTATTTCAATACAAATTTACCTTATTGTATGTGCATTTTGTATATTTATTTTAATACAAGTTCAAATATTTTATGTGTATTTTGGTATCAATAATTAAAAAAAAATGCGTTATTTTATAGGTATTTTGCATCTTAATTTTCATTTTATATGTACTTTGTATATATATTTTTATACGCTTTTACATTATTTAATATTTATTTTGAATATATATTCTTATACAGATTCATGGTATTTTATGTGTATTTGTATATATATTTTCATATAAATTTACATTATTTTATGTGTATTTTGTACATCTATTTTATTACAAATCTACCTTATTTTATGTTTATTTTATATGTGTATTTAGTATATTTATATTTATCCAAATACACATTCTTTTATTGGTATTTTGTTTATTTATTTTAATTCGAATTTACATTATTTTATGTGTATTTTGTATACATTTTTTTATACGTATTTACTTAATTTTATGTGTATTTTGTATATATATTTTTATAGAAATCTACGTTTTTTTATTTGTATTCGTATATATATTTTGAAACAAATTTACATTGTTTTATATGTATTTTTGCATATCTCTTTCAATGCAAATTTACCTTATTGTATGTGCATTTTGTATATTTATTTCAATACAAACTTAAATATTTTATGTGTATTTTGGTATATATATTTTTATAAGAAATGCGCTACTTAATGGGAATTTTGCATCTTTATTTTCATACAAATTTACATTATTTTATTAATATTCGGTGTATTTATTTTGATACGATTTTACATTATTCTATTTGTTTTTTGTATATACTTTTTTATACATATTTACATTATTTAATGTGTATCTTGCATATATATTTTATACAAATTTATTATCTATTATCTATTTTCATACAAATACACATTCTTTTCATGATATTTTGTTTATTTATTTTGGCACGAATTTACATTAATTGATATGTATTTTGTATATATATTTTTATACGTATTTACATAATTTCATATGTATTTTGTTTTATGTGTATTCGTATATATATTTTGAAACAAATTTACATTGTTTTATATGTATTTTTGAATATCTCTTTCAATACAAATTTACCTTACTGTATATGCATTTTGTATATTTATTTCAATACAAATTTAAATATTTTATGTGTATTTTGGTATATATATTTTTATAAAAAATGCGAAAATTTTTGGGAATTTTGTATCTTTATTTTCATACAAATTTACATTATTTTATTGATATTCTCTGTATCTATTTTGATACGATTTTACATTATTCTATTTGTTTTTTGTATATATTTTTTTTATACACATTTACATTATTTAATGTGTATCTTGCATATATATTTTATACAAATTTACGTTATTTTAAGTGTATTTGATTATATATTTTCATTCAAATTTACATTATTTGATGTGTATTTTGTATATGTATTTCAATACAAATTTACCTAATTTTATGTGTATTTTGTATATTTTTTTTCAAACAAATTTAAAATATTTTTGTGTATTTTTGTATATAGTTTTATACAAATTTAGGTTATTTTATGTACGCATTTACATTATTAGTGTGTGTTTTGTATATATATTTTTATGCTAATTTACTTTATTTTATGTGCATTTTTGTATATATATTTTTATAGAAATTTGCGTTATTTGTATATGTTTTCTCATACAAATTTACATTATTTTATTGCTATTTTGTTTATTTATTTTGATACGAATTACATGATTATATGTGTATTTTGTACATATTTTTTATACGTATTTACATTACTTAATGTGTATTTTGTTTATATATTTTTAAACAAATCTACGTTATTATATGTATTTGTATAAATATTTTGATACAGATTCACATTATTTTATGTATTTTGTATGTACATTTCAATTCAAATTTAGCTTATTTTAGCTGTATTTTGTATATATATTTTCATACAAATTTAATAACTTCTGTGTATTTTTGTATATAGTTTTATACAAATTTACGATATTTTATGTGTATTTTGTATATTTATATTTATACAAATACACATTCTTTTACTGGTATTTTGTTTATTTATTTTGATACGATTTTTATGTGTATTTTATATCCATTTTTTTATACGTATTTACCTCATTTTATGTGTATTTTGTATATATTTTTATAGAAATCAACGTTATTTTATGTGTATTCGTATATATATTTTGAAACAAATTTACATTGTTTTATATTTATTTTAATACAAATTTTAATATTTTATGTGTATTTTGGTATATATATTTTTATAAAAAAATGCGTTATTTTATGGCTATTTTGCATCTTTATTTTCATACAAATTTACATTATTTTATTAATATTCTGTGTATATATTTTGATACGATTTTACATTATTCTATTTGTGTTTTGTATATATTTTTTTATACATATTTACATTATTTAATTAGTATTTTGTTATATATTTCATACAAATTTACGTTATTTTAAGTGTATATGTTTATATATTCTCATTCAAACTTCCATTATTTTATGTGTATTTTGTATATGTATTTCAATACAAATTTACCTAATTTTATGTGTATCTTGTATATTTATTTTCATACAAATTTAAATTATTTTTGTGTATTTTTGTATATAGTTTTATACAAACTTAGGTTAATTTATGAGTATTTTGTATATCTATTTTCATACAAATACACATTCTTTTATTGATATTTTGTTTATTTATTTTGACGAGAATTTAAATTATTTAATGTGTATTTTGTATATATATTTTTTTACGTATTTACATCATTTCATGTGTATTTTGTATATATATTTCTATAGAAATCTACGTTATGTTATGTGTATTCGTATATAGATTTTTAAACAAATTTACACTTTTATGTGTATTTTGCATATTTTTTCAATACAAATTTACCTTATTGTATATGCATTTTGTATATTAATTTTAATACAAATTTAATTATTCTATGTGTATTTTTGTATATGTATTTTTATAAAAATTTGCTTTATTTTATGGGTATTTTGCATCTTTATTTTTATACAAATTTACGTTATTTTATTGATATTCTGCTCATTCATTTTGATACGATTTGACATTATTCTATGTATATTTTGTAAATATTTTTCATACAAATTTACGTTATTTTATGTGTATTTGTTTATATATTTTGACACAAATTTACAATATTTTATGGGTATTTTGGATCTATATTTCAAAAGAAATTTACCTAGTTTTATGTGTATTTTGAATATCTATTTTCATACAAACTCAAATTATTTGTATGTATTTTTGAATATATTTCAATACAAATTTTAGTTATGTTATGTGTATTTTGTAAATCTATTTTCATTCAAATATATATTATTTTATTGGTATTTTGTTGATTTATATTGATACGAATTTACATTATTTTATATGTACTTTTTATATATATTTTTATACGCATTTACATTATTTAATATTTATTTTGAATATATAATTTTATACAAATTCATGGTATTTTATGTGTATTTGTATTTATATTTTCATATAAATTTACATTATTTTATGTGTATTTTGTACATATATTTCATTACAAATTTACCTTATTTTATGTTTATTTTGTATGTGTATTTTGTACATTTATATTTATACACGTTTACTCATACAAATTTATATTATTTTATTGGTATTTTGTTTATTTATTTTGATACGAATTACATGATTATATGTGTATTTTGTACACATTTTTTTATACGTATTTACATTATTTAATGTGTATTTTGTTTATATATTTTCATACAAATTTACGTTATTATATGTGTATTTGTATAAATATTTTGATACCAATTTACTTTATTTCATATATTTTGTATATATATTTCAATTCAAATTTAGCTTATTTTGTGTGTGTTTTGTAAATATTTTCATACAAATTTAATTACTTCTGTGTATTTTTGTATATAGTTTTATATAAGTTTACGTTATTTTATGTGTATTTTGTATATTTATATTTATACAAATACACGTTCTTTTATTGGTATTTTGTTTATTTATTTTGATACGAATTTACATTATTTTATGTGTATTTTGTATACATTTTTTATACGTATTTACTTCATTTTATGTGTGTTTTGTATATATATTTTTATAGAAATCTACGTTATTTTATGTGTATTCGTATACATATTTTGAAACAAATTTATATCGCTTTATATGTATTTTGCATATCTATTTCAATACAAATTTACCTTATTGTACATATAAAACAATGTAAATTTGTTTCAAAATATATGTACGAATACACATAAAATAACGTAGATTTCTATAAAAATGTATATACAAAATACACATAAAATTAAGTAAATACGTATAAAAAAATTTAAACAAAAAACACTTAAAATAATGTAAATTCGAAACAAAATAAATAAACAAAATACCAATAAAAGAATGTGTATTTGTATAAATATAAATGTACAAAATACACATACAAAATAAACATAAAATAAGGTAAATTTGTAATGAAATATATGTACAAAATACACATAAAATAATGTAAATTTATATGAAAATATATATACAAATACACATAAAATACCATGAATTTGTATAAAATTATATACTCAAAATAAATATTAAATAATGTAAATGCGTATAAAAATATATATACAAAGTACATATAAAATATGTAAACTCGTATCAATATAAATCAACAAAATACCAATAAAATAATATATATTTGAATGAAAACAGATTTACAAAATACACATAACCTAACTAAAATTTGTATTGAAATATATACAAAAATACATACAAATAATTTGAGTTTGAATGAAAATAGATATTCAATATACACATAAAACTAGGTAAATTTCTTTTGAAATATATATACAAAATACCCATAAAATATTGTAAATTTCTGTCAAAATATATAAAAAAATACACATAATATTACGTAAATTTGTATGGAAATATATACAAAATACACATAGAATAATGTCAAATCGTATCAAAATGAATGAGCAGAATATCAATAAAATAACGTAAATTTGTATGAAAATAAAGTTGCAAAATATCCATAAAATAAAGCATATTTTTATTAAAATACATATATAAAAATACACATAGAATAATTAAATTTGTACTAAACTTAATATACAAAATGCATATACAATAAATTTAAATTTGATTATAATAAATGAAATAAATATACAAAATAAACATAAAATAAGGTAAATTTGCAATAAAATATATGTAAGAATACAGATAAAATAATATAAATTTGTATGAAAATATATATACAAATACACATAAAATAACTTGAATTTGTATATAATATGTTTCAAAATATATACGAATACACAATAAAATAACATAATTTTTTATGAAAATGTATATATAAAATACACATAAAATAATTTAAATACGTAGAAAAATATATATACAAAATACACATAAAATAATGTAAATTCGTAAAAAAATAAATACACAAAATTCCAATAAAAGAATGTATATTTGTAGGAAAATATATATACAAAAAACAAATAAAATAACTAAAATTTGTATAAAAATATATACAAAAATACACAAAAATAATTTAAATTTGTTTGAAAATAGATATGCAAAATACCCATAAAGTTAGGCAAATTTGTATTGAAATACATATACAAAACTCACATAAAATAATGTAAATTTGTATGAAAATATATAAACAAATACATATAAAATAACGTAAATTTGGATAAAATATATATAAAAAATATACATAAAATATTTTAAATATGTATAAAAATATATTATATTATATATATTTTTATTGATATTTGCGTTATTTATGTGTATTTTGTATATGTTTTCTAATATAAATTTACGTTATTTTATTGGTATTTTGTCTATTTATTTTGATACGAACTACATGATTATTTGTATATTTTGAACATTTTTTTATACGTATTTACATTATTTAATGTGTATTTTGTTTATATATTTTTATACAAATTTACGTTATTATATGTGTATTTGTATAAGTATTTTCATACAAATTTACATTATTTCATGTATTTTGTATATATATTTCAATTCAAATTTAGCTTATTTTATGTGTATTTTGTATATCTATTTATTTTAATACAAAATCAAATATTTTATGTTTTTTCGTATGTATATTTTTATAAAAAATGCGTTATTTTATGGGTATTTTGCATCTTAATTTTCATACAAATTTACATTATTTTATTAATATTTTCTGTATTTATTTTGATCCGATTTTACATTATTTTATTTGTGTTTTGTATATATTTTTCATACAAATTTACATTATTTAATGTGTTTTTTGTATATATATTTGATACAAATTTACGTTATTTTAAGTCTATATATTTATATATTTTCATTCAAATTTACATTATTTTATGTGTATTTTTTATATGTATTTTAATACAAATTTACCTAATTTTATATGTTTTTTGTATATATATTTTCATACAAGTTTAAATTATTTTTGTGTATTTTTGTATATAGTTTTATACAAATTTAGGTTATTTTATGTGTATTTTGTATATCTATTTTCATACAAATACACATTCTTTTCATGATATTTTGTTTATTTATTTTGACACGAATTAACATTATTTAATGTGTATTTTGTATATATATTTTTATACGTATTTACATTATTTCAAGTGTATTTGGTATATATATTTCTATAGAAATCTGCGTTATTTTATGTGTACTCGTATATATATTTTGAAACAAATTTACATTGTTTTATGTGTATTTTGCATATTTTTTTAATACAAATTTACCTTATTGTATGTGCATTTTGTATATGAATTTTAATACAAATTTGATTAATCTATGTGTATTTTTGTATATGTATTTTTATAAAAATATGCTTTATTTTATGGGTATTTTACATCTTTATTTTCATACAAATTTACATTATTTTATTGATATTCTGTGTATTTATTTTGATATGATTTTAAATTATTCTATGTGTATTTTGTATATATATTTTATATAAAATGTATTTGTTTTCATTTCATACAAATCTACATTATTTTATGTGTTTTTTGTACATGTATTTAAATACAAATTTAACTAGTTATATGTGTATTATGTATATCTATTTTGTATGTATATTTTCATAGAAATTTACTCTATTTTATGAGTATGCATATATATATTTTGATACAGTTACATTATTAATGTGTATTTTGCATATCTATTTCAATACAAATTTACTTTAATGTACGTTCATTTCGTATATTTATTTTAATACAAATTTAATTATTTTATATGTATTTTTGTATATATCTTTTTATGCAAATATGCGTTATTATATGGATATTTTGCATCTTTATTTTCATACAAATTTATATTATTTTATTGATATTCTCTTTATTTATTTTGATACGATTTAACATTATTCTATGTGTTTTTTGTATATATTATATATATATATATATATATATATATATATATATATATATATATATATATATATATATATATATATATATATATATATATATATATATATATATATATATATATATATATATATATATATATATATATATATATATATATATATATATATATATATATATATATATATATATATATATATATATATATATATATATATATATATATATATATATATTTAATATTATTAATTTTGTATATATTTTTTATCCAAATTTACATTATTTTATGTGTATTTGTTTATATATTTTCATACATATTTCCACTATTTTATGTGTTTTTTTGTATATATATTTTTCTACGTATTTAAATTATTTTATGTGTATTTTGTATATACATTTTCATAAAAAAATTACGTTATTTTATTGTGTGTATAAGTATATATTTTGATACAAATTTTATACAAATTCATGTTATTTAATGTGTATTTGTATATATATTTTCATACAAATTTATATTATTTTATGTGTATTTTTTCATATATTTCATTACAAATTTACCTTATTTTATGTTTATTTTGTATATTTATTTCATTCAATTTTAAATTATTTTTTGTGTATATTTGTATTTCTATTTAGGTTATTTTATGTGTATTTTGTATATATAGTTTCATCCAAAATTACACTATCTTATTGGTATTTCTTAATTTAATTCGATACGAATTTAGATTATTTCATAGGTATTTTGTATACATATTTTTATACTCATTTACATTATCTAATGTGTGTTTTGTATATATATTTTTATGCAAATTTATCTAATGTTCATTTTTGTACATATATTTTTATAGAAATTTGCGTTATTTTATGTATATAGTTTTATATAAATTTACATTATTTTATGTGCATTTTGTTTATTTATATTTATACAAATACACATTCTTTTATTGGTATATTGTTTATTTACATTTATACGAATTTACATTATTTTATGTGTATTTTGTATACATTTTTTTATACGTATTTACTTAATTTTATGTGTATTTTGAATATGTATTTTTATAGAAATCTACGTTATTTTATGTGTATTCGTATATATATTTTGAAACAAATTTACATTATTTTATATGTATTTTCCATATCTATTTCAATACAAATTTACCTTATTGTATGTGCATTTTGTATATTTATTTTAATACAAGTTCAAATATTTTATGTGTATTTTGGTATCAATAATTTAAAAAAAAAATGCGTTATTTTATAGGTATTTTGCATCTTAATTTTCATTTTATATGTACTTTGTATATATATTTTTATACGCTCTTACATTATTTAATATTTATTTTGAATATATATTTCTATACAAATTCATGGTATTTTATGTGTATTTGTATATATATTTTCATATAAATTTACATTATTGTATGTGTATTTTGTACATCTATTTTATTACAAATCTACCTTATTTTATGTTTATTTTGTATGTGTATTTTGTATATTTATATTTATCCAAATACACATTCTTTTATTGGTATTTTGTTTATTTATTTTAATTTGAATTTACATTATTTTATGTGTATTTTGAATACATTTTTTTATACGTATTTACTTAATTTTATGTGTATTTTGTATATATATTTTTATAGAAATCTACTTTTTTTTTTTGTATTCGTATGTATATTTTGAAACAAATTTACATTGTTTTATATGTATTTTTGCATATCTCTTTCAATAGAAATATACCTTATTGTATATGCATTTTGTATATTTATTTCAATACAAATTAAAAAAATTTATGTGTATTTTGGTATATATATTTTTATAAGAAATGCGCTATTTTATGGGAATTTTGCATCTTTATTTTCATACAAATTTACATTATTTTATCAATATTCGGTGTATTTATTTTGATACGATTTTACATTATTCTATTTGTTTTTTGTATATACTTTTTTATACATATTTACATTATTTAATGTGTATCTTGCATATATATTTTATACAAATTTATTATCTATTATCTATTTTCATACAAATACACATTCTTTTCATGATATTTTGTTTATTTATTTTGACACGAATTTACATTATTTGATATGTATTTTGTATATATATTTTTATACGTATTTACATAATTTCATATGTATTTTGTATATATATATATATATTTAATAGATATTCAAAATACACATAAAATAACCTAAATCTGTATCAAACTATATACAAAAATACACAAAAATATTTTAAATTTGTATGAAAATAAATATACAAAATACATATAAAATTAGGTAAATTTGTATGGAAATACATATACAAAATACACATAAAATAATGTAAATTTGAATGAAAACACATAAACAAATACACTTAAAATAACGTAAATTTGGATAAAAAAATATATACAAAACACAAATAGAATAATGTAAAATCGTATCAAAATAAATACACAGAATATTAATAAAATAATGTAAATTTGTATGAAAATAAAGAGGCAAAATACCCATAAAATAACGCATTTTTTTTATTTATAAAAACATATTTACCAAAATACACATCAAAAAATTAGATTTGTATTAAGATAAATATATAAAAAAACACATAAAATAAGGTAAATTTGTATTGAAATAGATACGCAAAATACATATAAAGCAATGTAAATTTGTTTCAAAATATGTATACGAATACACATAAAATAACGTAGATTTCTATAAATATATATATACAAAATACACATAAAATGAAGTAAATACGTATAAAAAAATGTATACAAAATACACATAAAACAATGTAAATTCGTATCAAAATAAATAAACAAAATACCAATAAAAGAATGCGTATTTGTATAAATATAAATATACAAAATACACATAAAATAACGTAAATTTATTTAAAACTATATACATAAATACACGGAAGTAATTTAATTTGTATGAAAATATATACAAAATACACACAAAATAAGCTAAATTTGAATTGAAATATATATACAAAATACATGAAATAAAGTAAATTTGTATCAAAATATTTATACAAATACACATATAATAACGTAAATTTGTATGAAAATATATAAACAAAATACACATTAAATAATGTAAATACGTATAAAAAAAATGTGTACAAAATACACATATAATCATGTAATTCGTATCAAAATAAATAAACAAAATTCCAATAAAATAATATAAATTTGTATGAGTAAACGTGTATGTTGCATATTTTTTCAATACAAATTTACCTTATTATATACGCATTTTGTATATTAATTTTAATATAAATTTAATTATTCGATTTGTATTTTTGTATCTGTATTTTTATAAACATATGCTTTATTTTTTGGATATTTTGCATCTTTATTTTCATAAAAATTTACATTATTTTATTGATATTCTGCTCATTCATTTTGATACGAATTGACATTATTCTATATGTATTTTGTATATATTTTTCATACAAATATACGTTATTTTATGTGTATTTGTTTATATATTTTGACACAAATTTACAATATTTTATGGGTATTTTGTATATACATTTCAAAAGAAATTTACCTAGTTTTATGTGTATTTTGTATATCTATTTTCATACAAACTCAAATTATTTCTATGTATTTTTGTATATATTTTAATACAAATTTTAGTTATGTTATGTGTATTTTGTAAACTTATTTTCATTCATATATATATTATTTTATTGGTGTTTTCTTGATTTATATTGATACGAATTTACAGTATTTTATATGTACTTTGTATATATATTTTTATACGCTTTTACATTATTTAATATTTATTTTGAATATATATTTTTATACAAATTCATGGTATTTTATATGTATTTGTATATATATTTTCATATATATTTACATTATTTTATGTGTATTTTGTACATATATTTTATTACAAATCTACCTTATTTTATGTTTATTTTGTATATGTATTTTGTATATTTATATTTATCCAAATACACATTCTTTTATTGGTATTTTGTTTATTTATTTTAAATCGAATTTACATTATTTTATGTGTATTTTGTATATATTTTTTTATACGTATTTACTTAATTTTATGTGTATTTTGTATATATATTTTCATAGAAATCTACGTTTTTTTTAATTATATTCGTATATAATTATATTTTGAAACAAATTTACATTGTTTTATATGTATTTTTGCATATCTCTTTCAATACAAATTTACCTTATTGTATGTGCATTTTGTATATTTATTTCAATACAAATTTAAAATTTTTATGTGTATTTTGGTATATATATTTTTTATAAAAAATGCGCTATTTTATGGGAATTTTACATCTTTATTTTCATACAAATTTACATTATTTTATTAATATTTGATGTATTTATTTTGATACGAATTTACATTATTCTATTTGTTTTTTGTATATACTTTTTTATACATATTTACATTATTTAATGAGTATCTTGCATATATATTTTATACAAATTTATCATCTATTATCTATTTTTATACAAATACACATTCTTTACATGATATTTTGTTTATTTATTTTGACACGAATTTACATTATTTGATATGTATTTTGTATATATATTTTTATACGTATTTACATAATTTCATATGTATTTTGTATATATATTTCTATAGAAATCTACTTTATTTTATGTGTATTCGTATATATATTTTGAAACAAATTTACATTGTTTTATATGTATTTTTGAATATCTCTTTTAATACAAATTTACCTTACTGTATATGCATTTTGTATATTTATTTCAATACAAATTTAAATATTTTATGTGTATTTTGGTATATATTTGGATTATAAGATGCAAAATACCCAAAAAATAAAGCATATGTTTATAAAAATACAGATACAAAAATACTCTTCGAATAATTAAATTTGTATTAAAATTAATATACAAAATGCGTATATAATAAAGTAAATTTGTATTGAAAAAAATATGCAACATACACGTTTACTCATACAAATTTATATTATTTTATTGGTATTTTGTTTATTTATTTTGATACGAATTACATGATTATATGTGTATTTTGTACATATTTTTTTATACGTATTTACATTATTTAATGTGTATTTTGTTTATATATTTTCATACAAATTTACGTTATTATATGTGTACTTGTATAAATATTTTGATACAAATTTACTTTATTTCATGTATTTTGTATATATATTTCAATTCAAATTTAGCTTATATCGTGTGTATTTTGTATATATTTTCATACAAATTTAATTACTTCTGTGTATTTTTGTATATAGTTTTATATAAATTTACGTTATTTTATGTGTATTTTGTATGTTTATATTTATACAAATACACATTCTTTTATTGGTATTTTGTTTATTTATTTTGATACGAATTTACATTATTTTATGTGTATTTTGAATACATTTTTTTATACGTATTTGCTTCATTTTATGTGTATTTTGTATATATATTTTTATAGATATCTACGTTATTTTATGTGTATTCGTATATATATTTTGAAACAAATTTACATTGTTTTATATGTATTTTGCATATCTATTTCAATACAAATTTACCTTATTGTATGTGTTTTTTGTATATTTATTTTAATATAAAATTTAATTTTTTGATGTGTATTCTGGTATATATATTTTTATAAATAAAAAAAATGCGTTATTTTATGGGTATTTTGCTTCTTTATTTTCATACAAATTTACATTATTTTATTAATATTCTGTGTATTTATTTTGATACTATTTTACATTATTCTATTTGAGTTTTGTACATTTTTTTTTATACAAATTTACTTTTTTTTATAAAATTATTGATACCAAAATACACATAAAATATTTCAATTTGTATTAAAATAAATATACAAAATGCACATACAATAAGGTAAATTTGTATTGAAATAGATATGCAAAATACATATAAAATAATGTAAATTTGTTTCAAAATATATATACGAATACACATAAAATAACGTAGATTTCTATAAAAATACATATACAAAATACATATAACATTAAGTAAATACGTATAAAAAAATGTATACAAAATTCACATAAAATAATGTAAATTCGTATAAATGTAAATAAACAATATACCAATAAAAGAATGTATATTTGTATAAATATAAATATACAAAATGCACATAAAATAACGTAAATTTATATAAAACTATATACATAAAATAACGCAAATTTCTATAAAAATATATGTACAAAAATGAGCATAAAATATATTTGCATAAAAATATATATACAAAACACACATTAGATAATGTAAATGAGTATAAAAATATGTATAGAAAATACCTATTAAATAATCTAAATTCGTATCGAATTAAATTAAGAAAATACCAATAAAATAATGTAATTTTGGATGAAAATATATATACAAAATACAACATAAAATAACCTAAATACAAATATACACATAAAATATTGTATTTTGTATATACATTTCAATTCAAATTTACGTTATTTTATCTGTATTTTGTATATCTATTTTCATACGAATTTAATTACTTCTGTGTATTTTTGTATAGTTTTATACAAATTTACGTTATTTTATGTGTATTTTGTATATTTATATTTATACAAATACACATTCTTTTATTGGTATTTTGTTTATTTATTTTTAAACGAATTTATATTATTTTATGTGTATTTTGTATACATTTTCTTACACGTATTTACTTCATTTTTATGTGTATTTTGTATATATATTTTTATACAAATCTACGTTGTTTTATGAGTATTCGTATATATATTTTGAAACAAATTTACATTGTTTTATATGTATTTTGCATATCTATTTCAATACAGATTTACCTTATTGTATGTGTATTTTGTATATTTATTTTAATACAAATTAATTTTTTCATGTGTATTTTGGTATATATATTTTTATAAAAAATGCGTTATTAAATGGGTATTTTGCATCTTTATTTTCATACAAATTTACATTGTTTTATTAATATTCTGTGTATTTATTTTGATACGATTTTACATTATTCTATTTGTGTTTTGTATATATTTTTTTATACATATTTACATTATTTAATGTGTATTTGTATATTTTAAAACAAATTTACGTTATTTTATGCGCATCTGTTAAAATATTTTGATACAAATTTACATTATTTTATGTATTTTGTATATATATTTCAATACAAATTTAGTTTATTTTATGTATATTTTGTATATTTATTTTCATTCGTATCAAAATAAATAAACAAAATAGCAATAAAATAATGTAAATTTGTATGAGAAAACATATACAAATACACATAAATTAACGCAAATTTCTAAAAAAATATATGTACAAAAATGCACATAAAATAAAGTAAATTTGCATAAAAATATATATACAAAACACATATTAAATAAAGTAAATGCGTACATAAAATAACCTAAATTTGTATAAAACTATATACAAAAATACACAAAAATATTTAAAATTTGTATGAAAAGAAATATAAAAAATACACATAAAATTAGGTAAATTTGTATTGAAATACATATACAAAATACACATAGAATAATGTAAATTTGAATGAAAATATATAAACAAATACACTTAAAATAACGTAAATTTGTATAAAATATATATGCAAGATACACATTAAATAATGTAAATGTGTATAAAAAAATATATACAAAAAAGAAATAGAATAATGTAAAATCCTATCAATATAAATACACAGAATATCAATAAAATAATGTAAATTTGTATGAAAAGAAGGATGCAAAATTCCCATAAAATAGCGCATTTTTTTAAAAATATATATACCAAAATACACATAAAATATTTAAATTTGTATTGAAATAAATATACAAAATGCATATACAGTAAGGTAAATATGTATTGAAAGAGATATTCAAAAATACATATAAAACAAAGTAAATTTGTTTCAAAATATATATACGAATACACATAAAATAACGTAGATTTCTATAGAAATATATATACAAAATACACATGAAATTATGTAAATACGTATAAAAATATATATACAAAATACATATCTAGGTAAATTCGTGTCAAAATAAATAAACAAAATATCATGAAAAGAATGTGTATTTGTATGAAAATAAATAATAGATAATAATTTTGTATGAAATATATATGCAAGATACACATTAAATAATGTAAATATGTATAAAAAATATATACAAAAAACAAATAGAATAATGTGAAATCGTATCAAAATAAATACACCGAATATTAATAAAATAATGTAAATTTGTATGAAAATAAAGATGCAAAATTCACATCAAATAGCGCATTTCTTATAAAAATATATATACCAAAATACACATAAAATATTTAAATTTGTATTGAAGTAAATATACAAAATGCACATACAATAAGGTAAACTTGTATTGAAAGAGATATGCAAAAATACATATAAAACAATGTAAATTTGTTTCAAAATATATATACGAATACACATAAAATAACGTATATTTCTATAAAAATATATATACAAAATACACATAAATTAAGTAAATACGTATAAAAATAGATATACAAAATACAAATTGGCCTAACTTTATGTGTATTTTGCATATCTATTTTCAAACAAACTTAAATTATTTTTGTGTATTTTTGTATATATTTTTATACAAATTCTAGTTATTTTATTTGTTTTTTGTATATATATTTTCCTACAAATATACATTCTTTTATTGGAATTTCGTGTATTTAATTTTTTACGAATTTACATTATTTTATGTGTATTTTGTATATATATTTTTCTACGTATTTAAATTATTTTATGTGTATTTTACATATACATTTTCATAAAAATTTACGTTATTTTATTGTGTGTATTCGTATATATTTTGAAACAAATTTTATACAAATTTATGTTATTTTATGTGTATTTGTATATATATTTTCATACAAATTTATATTATTTCATGTGTATTCTTACATATATTTTATTACAAATTTACCTTATTTCATGTTTATATTGTATACTTATTTCATTCAATTTTAAATTATTTAATGTGTATTTTAGTATTTGTATTTGTATCGTAAATTTATATAAAACTATATACAAAAATACACAGAACAAATACACATTCTTTTATTGGTATTTTGTTTATTTATTTTGTTTCGAATTTATATTATTTTATGTGTATTTTGTTTACATTTTTTATACGTATTTACCTAATTTTATGTGTATTTTGTATATATATTTTTATAGAAATCTACGTTATTTTATGTGTATTCGTATATATATTTTGAAACAAATTTACAATTTTTTATATGTATTTTTGCATATCTCTTTCAACAGAAGTTTACCTTATTGTATGTGCATTTTGTATATTTATTTCATTACAAATTTAAATATTTTATGTGTATTTTGGTATATATATTTTTATAAGAAATGCGCTATTTGATGGGAATTTTGCATCTTTATTTTCATACAAATTTACATTATTTTATTAATATTCGGTGTATTTATTTTGATACGATTTTACATTATTCTATTTGTTTTTTGTATATATTTTTTTATACATATTTACATTATTTAATGTGTATCTTGCATATATATTACATACAAATTTATTATCTATTATTTATTTTCATACAAATACACATTCTTTTCATGATATTTTGTTTATTTATTTTGTCAAGAATTTACATTACTTAATATGTATTTTATATATATATTTTTATACGTATTTACATAATTTCATGTGTATTTTGTATATATATTTCTATAGAAATCTACGTTATTTTATGTGTATTCGTATATATATTTTGAAACAAATTTACACTGTTTTATTTTTATTTTGCGTTTTTTTTCAATACAAATTTACCTTATTGTAGGTGTGCATTTTGTATATTAATTTAAATACAAATTTAATTATTCTATGTGTATTTTTGTATATGTATTTAAAAAAAAATGCTTTATCTTATAGGTATTTTGCATTTTTATTTTCATACAAAATTTAAATTATTTTATTGATATTCTGAGTACCTATTTTGATACGATTTTACATTATTCTATGTATAACAAAAATAAATACAGAATACACAAAAATAGATATGCAAAATACATATAAACAATGTAAATTTGTTTCAAAATATATATACGAATACACATGAAATAAGGTAGATTTCTATAAAAATATATATGCAAAATACACATTAAATTAAGTAAATACGTATAAAAAATGTATACAAAATACACATAAAATAATGTAAATTAGTATCAAAATAAATAAACAAAATACCAATAAAAGAATGTGTATTTGTATAAATATATATATATACAAAATACACATTAAATAATATAAATTTGTTTAAAACTATACAAAATACACATGAAATGATGTAAATACGTATAAAAATATATATACAAAATACACATTAAATAATGTAAATTCGCGTCAAAATAAATAAACAAAATATCAATAAAAGAATGTGTATTTGTATGAAAATAGATATACAAAATACACATAAAATAACCTAAATTTGTATCAAACTATATACAAAAATACACAAAACTATTTTAAATTTGTATGAAAATAAATGTACAAAATACACATAAAATTAGGTAAATTTGTATTGAAATACATACACAAAATACACATAAAATAATGTAAATTTGAATGAAAATACATAAACAAATACGCTTATAATAACGTAAATTTGTATAAAAAAATATGTACAAAACACAAATAGAATAATGTAAAATCGTATCAAAATAAATACACAGAATATTAATAAAATAATGTAAATTTGTATGAAAATAAAGGAGCAAAATACCCATAAAATAACGCATTTTTTTATTTATAAAAATATATATACCAAAATACACATCAAAAAATTAAATTTGTATTAAAATAAATATACAAAAAACACATACAATAAGGTAAATTTGTATTGAAATAGATATGCAAAATACATATAAAATAATGTAAATTTGTTTCAAAATATATATACGAACACACATAAAATAACGTAGATTTCTATAAAAATATATATACAAAATACACATAAAATGAAGTAAATACGTATAAAAAATGTATACAAAATACACATAAAATAATGTAGATTCGTATCAAAATAAATAAACAAAATACCAATAAAAGAATGTGTATTTGTATGAATATAAATATACAAAATACACATAAAATAACGTAAATTTATATAAAACTATATACAAAAATACACAGAAGTAATTAGATTTGTATGAAAATATATACAAAATACACACGAAATAAGCTAAATTTGAATTGAAATATATATACAAAATACATGAAATAAAGTAAATTTGTATCAAAATATTTATACAAATACACATATAATAAAGTAAATTTGTATGAAAATATATAAAAATACACATTAAATAATGTAAATACGTATAAAAAATATGTACAAAATACACATATAATCATGTAATTCGTATCAAAATAAATAAACAAAATACCAATAAAATAATATAAATTTGTATGAGTAAACGTGTATGTTGCATATTTTTTCAATACAAATTTACCTTATTATATACGCATTTTGTATATTAATTTTAATACAAATTTAATTATTCGATGTGTATTTTTGTATCTGTATTTTTATAAACATATTCTTTATTTTTTGGGTATTTTGCATCTTTATTTTCATACAAATTTACATTATTTTATTGATATTCTGCTCATTCATTTTGATAGGAATTGACATTATTCTATGTGTATTTTGTATATATTTTTCATACAAATTTACGTTATTTTATGTGTATTTGTTTATATATTTTGACACAAATTTACAATATTTTATGGGTATTTTGTATATACATTTCAAAAGAAATTTACCTAGTTTTATGTGTATTTTGTATATCTATTTTCATACAAACTCAAATTATTTTTATGTATTTTTGTATATATTTTAATACAAATTTTAGTTATGTTATGTGTATTTTGTAAATTTATTTTCATTCAAATATATCTTATTTTATGTGTTTTGTTGATTTATATTGATACGAATTTACATTATTTTATATGTACTTTGTATATATATTTTTATACGCTTTTCCATTATTTAATATTTATTTTGAATATATATTTTTATACAAATTAATGGTATTTTATGTGTATTTGTATATATATTTTCATATAAATTTACATTATTTTATATGTCTTTTGTACATATATTTTATTGCAAATCTAACTTATTTTATGTTTATTTTGTATGTGTATTTTGTATATGTATTTTGTTTATTTATTTTAAATCGAATTTATATTATTTTATGTGTATTTTGTATACATTTTTTTATTCGTATTTACTTAATTTTATGAGTATTTTGTATATATATATTTATAGAAATCTACGTTTTTTTATTTGTATTCGTATATATATTTTGAAACAAATTTACATTGTTTTATATGTATTTTTGCATATCTCTTTCAATACAAATTTACCTTATTGTATGTGCATTTTGTATATTTATTTCAATGCAAATTTAAAAATTTTATATGTATTTTGGTATATATATTTTTATAAGATTACGAAAATTTGAATAAAAATATATACAAAAAAACAAAAAAATAAATTTCAATTTGTATGAAAATAGATATACAAAATACAACTATAATTAGTTAAATTTGTATTTAATTACATGTACAAAATACACATAAAATAATGTAAATTTGTATGAAATGAAAACAAATTCACATAAAATAACGTTCATTTGTATAAAATAGATATACAAAATAATTTTATGTGTATTTTGTATATTTATTTTCTTACAAATTTAAATTATTTTTGTGTAGTTTTGTATATAGTTTTATACAAACTTAGGTTATTTTATGAGTATTTTGTATATTTATTTTCATACAAATACTCATTCTTTTATTGATATTTTGTTTATTTATTTTGACGAGAATTTAAATTATTTAATGTGTATTTTGTATATATATTTTTATACGTATTTACATCATTTCATGTGTATTTTGTATATATATTTCTATAGAAATCTACGTTATATTATGTGTATTCGTATATAGATTTTTAAACAAATTTACACTTTTATGTATATTTTGCATATTTTTTCAATACAAATTTACCTTATTGTATGTGCATTTTGTATATTAATTTTAATACAAATTTAATTATTCTATGTGAATTTTTGTATATGTATTTTTATAAAAATATGCTTTATTTTATGGGTATTTTGCATCTTTATTTTCATACAAATTTACGTTATTTTATTGATATTCTGCTCATTCATTTTGATACGATTTGACATTATTCGATGTGTATTTTGTATATATTTTTCAAACAAATTGACGTTATTTTATGTGTATTTGTTTATATATTTTGACATAAATTTACAATATTTTATGGGTATTTTGTATATATATTTCAAAAGAAATTTACCTAGTTTTATGTGTATTTTGAATATCTATTTTCATACAAACTCAAATTATTTTTATGTATTTTTGTATATATTTCAATACAAATTTTAGTTATGTTATGCGTATTTTGTAAATCTATTTTCATTCAAATATATATTATTTTATTGGTATTTTGTTGATTTATATTGATACGAATTTACATTATTTTATATGTACTTTTTATATATATTTTTATACGCATTTACATTATTTAATATTTATTTTGAATATATAATTTTATACAAATTCATGGTATTTTATGTGTATTTGTATATATATTTTCATATAAATTTACATTATTTTATGTGTATTTTGTACATATATTTCATTAAAAATTTACCTTATTTTATGTTTATTTTATTTGTGTATTTTGTACATTTATATTTATACAAATACACATTCTTTTATTGGTATTTTGTTTATTTATTTTGTTTCGAATTTATATTATTTTATGTTTATTTTGTTTACATTTTTTTATACGTATTTACCTAATTTTATGTGTATTTTGTATATATATTTTTATAGATATCTACGTTATTTTATGTGTATTCGTATATATATTTTGAAACAAATTTACATTGTTTTATATGTATTTTTGCATATCTCTTTCAATAGAAGTTTACCTTATTGTATGTGCATTTTGTATATTTATTTCAATACAAATTTAAATATTTAATGTGTATTTTGGTATATATATTTTTATAAGAAATGCGCTATTTGATGGGAATTTTGCATTCTTATTTTCAAACAAATTTACATTATTTTATTAATATTCGGTGTATTTATTTTGATACATCTTACATTATTCTATTTGTTTTTTGTATATATATTTTTTTATACATATTTACATTATTTAATGTATATCTTGCATATATATTTCATACAAATTTATTATCATTTATTATCATATCATTCTTTTCATGATATTTTGTTTATTTATTTTATATATATATATATATATATATATATATATATATATATATATATATATATATATATATATATATATATATATATATATATATATATATATATATATATATATATATATATTTTCATACGTATTTACATAATTTCATGTGTATTTTGTATATATATTTCTATAGAAATCTACGTTATTTTATGTGTATTCGTATATATATTTTGAAACAAATTTACAATGTTTTATTTGTATTTTGCGTTTTTTTTTCAATACAAATTTACCTTATTGTATGTGTGCATTTTGTATATTAATTTTAATACAAATTTAATTATTCTATGTGTATTTTTGTATATGTATTTTTAAAAAAAAATATGCTTATCTGATGGGTATTTTGCATCTTTATTTTCATACTGATTTAAATTATTTTATTGATATTCTGTGTACTTATTTTGATACGATTTTACATTATTCTATATATAATAAAAATAAATACAGAATACACAAAAATAGATATGCAAAATATATATAAATAATGTAAATTTGTTTCAAAATATATATAGGAATACACATGAAATAAGGTAGATTTCTATAAAAATATATATACAAAATACACATAAAATTAAGTAAATACGTATAAAAAATGTAAACAAAATACACATAAAATAATGTAAATTAGTATCAAAATAAATAAACAAAATACCAATAAAAGAATGTGTATTTGTATAAATATATATATAAAAATACACATTAAATAATATAAATTTGTTTAAAACTATACAAAATACACATGAAATGATGTAAATACGTATAAAAATATATATACAAAATACACATTAAATAATGTATATTCGCGTCAAATTAAATAAACAAAATATCAATAAAAGAATGTGTATTTGTATGAAAATAGATATACAAAATACACATAAAATAACCAAAATTTGTATCAAACTATATAGAAAAATACACAAAAATATTTTAAATTTAAATTTACCTTATTGTATTTGCATTTTGTATATTTATTTTAATACAAATTCAAATATTTTATGTGTATTTTGGTATATATATTTTTATAAAAAATCCGTTATTTTATAGGTATTTTGCCTCTTAGTTTTCATACAAATGTACATTATTTTATTAATATTCTCTGTATATATTTTGATACGATTTTATATTATACTATTTGTGTTTGGTATATATTTTTTTATACATATTTTCATTATTTAATGTGTATTTTTTATATATATTTTATACAAATTAACGTTATTTTAAGTGTATCTGTTTATATAATTTCATTCAAATTTACATTATTTTAAGTGTATTATGTATATGTATTTAAATACAAACTTACCTAATTTTATGTGTATTTTGTATATTTATTTTCATACAAATTTAAATTATTTTTGTGTTTTTTTGTATAAACATATAGAGTAAATTTCTATTATAATATATATTCAAAATACATACAAAATTATGTAAATAAGTATAAAAATATATATATCAAATACACCTAAAAAAAAAAAAAATTCGTATCAAAATAAATAAACTAAATTCCGAGAAAAGAACGTATATTTGTAGGAAAATAAATATACAAAATACACATAAAATTACGAAAATTTGAATAAATATATATACAAAAAAACAAAAAAATAAATTTCAATTTGTATGAAAATAGATATACAAAATACACATATATTTAGTTAAATTTGTATTTAAATACATGTACAAAATACACATAAAATAATGTAAATTTGTATGAAATGAAAACAAATTCACATAAAATAACGTACATTTGTATAAAATAGATATTCAAAATATACATAGAATAATGTAAAATCGTATCAAAATAAATACACAGAATATCAATAAAATAATGTAATTTTGTATGAAAATAAAGATGCAAAATACCCATAAAATAAAGCATATTTTTTTTAAAAATACATATACAAAAAAACACATAGAATAATTAAATGTGTATTAAAATTATTATACAAAATGCACGTACAATAAGGTAAATTTGTATTGAAAAATTATACAAAATGCACATAAAAGTGTAAATTTGTTTAAAAATATATATACGAATACACATAAAATAACGTAGATTTCTATAGAAATATATATACAAAATACACATGAAATGATGTAAATACGTATAAAAATATATATATACAAAATACACATTAAATCATTTAAATTCTCGTCAAAATAAATAAACAAAATATCAATAAAAGAATGTGTATTTGTATGAAAATAGATATACAAAATACTCATAAAATAACCTAAGTTTGTATAAAACTATATACAAAAATATACAAAAATAATATAAATTTGTATGAAAATAAATATACAAAATACACATAAAATTAGGTAAATTTGTATTGAAATACATATACAAAATACACATAAAATAATGGAAATTTGAATGAAAATATATAAACATGTACACTTAAAATAACGTAAATTTTTTATCAAATATATATACAAAATACAAATTAAATAATGTAAATATGTATAAAAAAATATATACAAAACACAAATATAATAATGTAAAATCGTATCAACAATAAATACACAGAATATTAATAAAATAATGTAAATTTGTATGAAAATAAAGATGCAAAATAGCCATAAAATAACGCATTTTTTATAAAAAACCATATACCAAAATACATATAAAATATTAAAATTTGTATTAAAATAAATATAAAAAATGCACATACTATAAGGTAAATTTGTATTGAAATAGATATGCAAAATACATATAAAACAATGTAAATTTGTTTCAAAATATATATACGAATACACATAAAATAACGTAGATTTCTATAAAAATATATACACAAAATGAAGTAAATACGTATAAAAAAATGAATACAAAAAATACATAAAAATCGTATCAAAATAAATAAACAAAATACCAGTAAAAGAATGTGTATTTGTATAAATATAAATATACAAAATACACATAAAATATCGTAAATTTGTATAAAATTATATACAAAAACACAGAAGTAATTAAATTTGAATGAAAATATATATACAAAATACAGCTAAAATGAGCTAAATTTGATTTGAAATGTACATACAAAATACATAAAATAATTTAAATATGTATCAAAATATTTATTCAAATACATATAATAACGTAGATTTGTTTAAAAATATATAAACAAAATACACATTAAGTAATGTAAATACGTATAAAAAATATGTACAAAATACACATATAATCATGAAATTCGTATCAAAATAAATAAACAAAATAGCAATAAAATAATGTAAATTTGTATGAGAAAACATATACAAATAACGCATATTTCTATAAAAATATATGTACAAAAATGCACATAAAATAAAGTAAATCTGCAAAAAAATATATATAAAAAAACACACTAAATAATGTAAATGTGTACATAAAATAACCTAAATTTGTATAAAACTGTATACAAAAATACACAAAAATAATTTAAATTCGTTTGAAAAGAAATACAAAATACACATAAAATTAGGTAAATTTGAATTGAAATACATATACAAAATACACATCAAATAATGTAAATTTGAATGAAAATATATAAACAAATACACTTAAAATAACGTAAATTTGTATAAAATATATATGCAAGATACACATTAAATAATGTAAATGTGTATAAAAAATATATATACAAAAAACAAATAGAATAATGTAAAATCGTATCAAAATAAATACACAGAATATTAATAAAATAATGTAAATTTGTATGAAAATAAAGATGCAAAATTCCCAAAAATTATCGCATTTTTTATAAAAATATATTTACCAAAATACACACAAAATATTTAAATTTGTATTGAAATAAATATACAAAATGCATATACAGTAAGGTAAATTTGTATTGAAAGAGATATTCAAAAATACATATAAAACAATGTAAAATTGTTTCAAAATATATATACGAATACATATAAAACAAAGTAGATTTCTATAGAAATATATATACAAAATACATATGAAATTATGTAAATACGTATAAAAATATATATACAAAATACATATCAAATAATGTAAATTCGTGTCAAAATAAATAAACAAAATATCATGAAAAGAATGTGTATTTGTATGAAAATAGATAATAGATAATAAATTTGTATAAAATATATATGCAAGATACACATTAAATAATGTAAATATGTATAAAAAAAGTATATACAAAAAACAAATAGAATAATGTAACATCGTATCAAAATAAATACACCGAATATTAATAAAATAATGTAAATTTGTATGAAAATAAAGATGCAAAATTCCCATAAAATAGCGCATTTCTTATAAATATATATATACCAAAATACACATAAAATATTTAAATCTCCATTGAAATAAATATACAAAATGCACATACAATAAGGTAAATTTGTATTGAAAGAGATATGCAAAAATACATATAAAACAATGTATATTTGTTTCAAAATATATATACGAATACAAATAAAAAAACGTAGATTTCTATAAAAATATATAAACAAAATACACATAAAATTAAGTAAATACGTATAAAAAAATGTATACAAAATACTCATAAAATAATGTAATTTCGAACTAAAATAAAAGTAAATTTGAATGAAAATATAAAAACAAATACACTTAAAATAACGTAAATTTGTATAAAATATATATGCAAGATACACATTAAATAATGTAAATGTGTATAAAAAAATATATACAAAAAACAAATAGAATAATGTAAAATCGTATCAAAATAAATACACAGAATATCAATAAAATAATGTAAATTTGTATGAAAATAAAGATGCAAAACTCCCAAAAATTATCGCATTTTTTATAAAAATATATATACCAAAATACACATAAAATATTTAAATTTGTATTGAAATAAATATACAAAATGCATATACAGTAAGGTAAATTTGTATTAAAAGAGATATTCAAAAATACATATAAAACAATGTAGATTTGTTTCAAAATATATATACGAATACACATAAAATAAAGTAGATTTCTATAGAAATATATATACAAAATACATATGAAATTATGTAAATACGTATAAAAATATATATACAAAATACATATCAAAAAATGTAAATTCGTGTCAAAATAAATAAACGAAATATCATGTTAAGAATGTGTATTTGTATAAAAATAGATAATAGATAATAAATTTGTATAAAATATATGCAAGATACTCATTAAATAATGTAAATATGTATAAAAAGTATATACAAAAAACAAATAGAATAATGTAAATTCGTATCAAAATAAATACACCGAATATTAATAAAATAATGTAAATTTGTATGAAAATAAAGATGCAAAATTCCCATAAAATAGCGCATTTCTTATAAAAATATATATACCAAAATACACATAAAATATTTAAATTTGTATTGAAATAAATATACAAAATGCACATACAATAAGGTAAATTTGTATTGAAAGAGATATGCAAAAATACATATAAAACAATGTAAATTTGTTTCAAAATATATATACGAATACAAATAAAAAAACGAAGATTTCTATAAAAATATATATACAAAATACACGTAAAATTAAGTAAATACGTATAAAAAAATGTATACAAAATACACATAAAATAATGTAAATTCGATTTAAAATAAAAAAAAAAAAATACCAATAAAAGAATGTGTATTTGGATAAATATAAATATAAAAAATACATATACAAAATAAACATAAAATAAGGTAGATTTGTAATAAAATATATGTACAAAATACACATAAAATAATATAAAGTTATATGAAAATATATATACAAATACACATAAAATACCATGAATTTGTATAAAAATATATATTCAAAATAAATATTAAATAATGTAAAAGCGTATAAATATATATATACAAAGTACATATAAAATAATGTAAATTCGTATCAATATAAATCAACAAAACACCAATAAAATAATATATATATGAATGAAAATAAATTTACAAAATACACATAACATAACTAAAATTTGTATTAAAATATATACAAAAATACATAGAAATAATTTGAGTTTGTATGAAAATAGATATACAAAATACACATAAAACTAGGTAAATTTCTTTTGAAATGTATATACAAAATAGCCATAAAATATTGTAAATTTGTGTCAAAATATATTAACAAATACACATAAAATAGCGTAAATTTGTATGAAAAATATATACAAAATACACATAGAATAATGTCAATTCGTATCAAAATGAATGAGCAGAATATCAATAAAATAATGTATATTTGTATGAAAATAAAGATGCAAAATACCCAAAAAATAAAGCATATGTTTATAAAAATACAGATACAAAAATACATATCGAATAATTAAATTTGTATTAAAATTAATATACAAAATGCGTATATAATAAGGTAAATTTGTATTGAAAAAATATGCAACATACACGTTTACTCATACAAATTTATATTATTTTATTGGTATTTTGTTTATATATTTTGATACGAATTACATGATTATATATGTATTTTGTACACATTTTTTTTATACGTATTTACATTATTTAATGTGTATTTTGTTTATATATTTTCATACAAATTTACGTTATTATATGTGTATTTGTATAAATATTTTGATACAAATTTACTTTATTTCATGTATTTTGTATATATATTTCAATTCAAATTTAGCTTATTTCGTGTGTATTTTGTATATATTTTCATACAAATTTAATTACTTCTGTGTATTTATGTATATAGTTTTATATAAATTTACGTTATTTTATGTGTATTTTGTATATTTATATTTATACAAATACACATTCTTTTATTGGTATTTTGTTTATTTAATTTGATACGAATTTACATTATTTTATGTGTACTTTGTATACATTTTTTTAGCCCTATTTACTTAATTTTATGTGTTTTTTGTATATATATATATATATATATATATATATATATATATATATATATATATATATATATATATATATATATATATATATATATATATATATATATATATATATATATATATATATATATATATATATATATATATATATATATATATATATATATATATATATATATATATATATATATATATTTCATTAAAAGTGATTGTCAGTTCAGCGTTGATTATTTTCTTTAAGATGTTCTCTTTTTGTCTAAGGAGTGTCTTATTCTCTTTAGGGAGTTTGTTGATGGTATCCCCGTAGGGTATCATCTGCGTAGCCAGATCGCGATTTCGGGTCCTGGACCCTTCTTCAGTGGCGTTGGGAGTGAGTGTCTCCATCTCAAGGTGTGAGAAGAGAAGGATTGGGTGTCCGCGCGGGCTGCCTTTATACGGTTGGCTGGCTCCGGGGTTCCTCGCTGCCTCGGCTCCTGATTGGCTGAGCGTTGCCTGCTGGACACCTTTCCTCATGCTTGGAAGAGCCAGCAGATCTTGTTGTTGGATGTTAAGATTTGGCTCCATATCCTTGATGTATAACGCTTCTAAGATGGGCAGGCGTCTGTAGTCGTTGCATGTTGTAATTATTTCGGTATTTTCTTCCAGAGTTTTTCTTGTAAGTTTCGTCTTATGTACTTGCTCAGTGTGGGTCTTGGGCGCTCCTGATGCAAGGTGATAGCTGAGTCGTCTGCTTAATCTCAGTGTCGTCATGCCGATATAGGTTGATTGAAGGGCTGCACAGTTCCCTTGGTTGCAAGTGAACCTATATACAACATGTGACTGTTGAGTATTCTTTTTGTCGACTGCTGGGCTGTTTCGTAGTAGGAGATGGCTGGTCTTCTTACTTTTGTAGTAGATGGTGAGGCTTATTTTCTTTTCTGGGTTGGTGGGAGTGACGTTTTCTTGACGATTTGGCGCATTATACGCTCGTCTTCTTTGTAATTTGTGGAGAAGTGTGCTTTATAGTAGAGTTTGATGGGCTCGTTCTTCTCCGCCGTGTCTTCTTTTTCACAGTACCATTTGTCCACGGTCTTCTTAACTTGCTTTTCAATGTCGTTGGTGTTGAATCCGTTGCTGAGGAGTACATTGGTTGATCTGCTTATTTCTCCATGGACTTCTTTCCACGTGCTGCAGTGGGTGATAGCTCTTCTGATGTAGGCGGCAATGGTAGAGTCTTTGTATCGCTGAGGGCACTCGCTTCTACCGTTGAGACACTGGCCATTGTTCGTCGGTTTTACGTAGACGTTTGTGGAGAAGTTTTCTTGGTTCTGGGTGACGAGTACGTCCAGGAACGGCATTTTCCCCTCGGCGCTTCTTTCTATTGTGAACTTAAGTCCTGAGATCTCTTGTAGGCAGGTACGTATGTCTTCCATGTCTTCTTCGTTCTTCGTTTTGATGAAGATGTCATCGATGTATCGGCAGTAGATGTCCGGCTTGTTTATTGTTTTGAAAACTTCATCTTCAATGCAGCCCATGAAGAAATTTGATAGAAGCACTCCCAATGGAGAGCCCATAGCGACTCCATCGATTTGCTGGTATTTATGACCCCGTGGACAGGTGAACGGTGCTTCTTTCGTGCAGCATTGAAGTAGGCCACGTAGAGCTGCTTCTGGGATGTCTAGCGGTGGGGTGCTGTCGTCATGGTACACTCGCTGAGCGATGTAGTTGATGGTGCGTTCAACAGGGACATTCGTGAAGAGTGACTCAACGTCCAGTGAAGCGATGATTCCTCTTGAGTTGTTGCTCTTCAGGATGTCGAGGAAGTCTGTTGCTGAGTTCAGGCTATATGTTGTTGGGACGTATGGTGTAAGGATCTTACAGAGTTTCTTCGCGATATTATAAGTCGGTGTCGGGATTTGTGATATGATGGGCCGGAGTTTGTTTCCTGGTTTATGTGTCTTCACGGTGCCATAGCAGTAGCCCATACCATATTCACCAGAGACCTTGTTGATTTTGATGGTCTCGCTGTTGATGTTGCTCATGGTGATGAATTTGTTCAGCTTTTTCTTAAGGGCTTCCGTAGGGTCTTTGCTGATTTTCACAAATTTTCTTTCGTCCGCCAGAATAGTGTCAATTTTCTCCAGGTATTCTGTTTTGTTCATAATCACGTAGGCAGCGGACTTGTCGGCTTTCCTGATGATGATGTTATGGTCCGCCTTTAACTGCTTCGCGGCTTCGGTGTGTCTTGGTTCAATGAGTTTACTGTTGAAGTTTCCTCTTGTTTTTGAAGATTCGGCAATTATCTCTTGTTTGAAGGTCGGCTTGACGATGACTTCTCCTTTCTTAGCCAGATTTGCAACGTCGTCGAGAAGTATTTCACACTCCACTCTCTTCTGGTGTTTACTTGGTTTAGAGAGGATGTGGCAATTAAGACCAAAGTTCAGTAGTTCTTCATGGGCTGCATTGAAGATGAAGTTTTCAAAACAATAAACAAGCCGGACATCTACTGCCGATACATCGATGACATCTTCATCAAAACGAAGAACGAAGAAGACATGGAAGACATACGATGTTGGCCTAAGAGATCTCAGGACTTAAGTTCACAATAGAAAGAAGCGCCGAGGGAAACCCATCTTGGACGTACTCGTCACCCAGAACCAAGAAAACTTCTCCACA